>NC_056750.1:589833659-590011159 GCF_019279795.1 Protopterus annectens
GGATCAGTCAGTGTGTGAGCATGAACAAAGTCAGGAAATGGTTAGGTGGAGTTGCAGTTTGTGTTTTAAACCCACTATACTCCTCTCCTGTTTTAGTGAGACAGGTTTGGGGCTCCATTTCTGGTGATATAAGAAGCATACAGAGTCCCCTGTTGTATTTTGGGATTTTGAGGTGGTTAGTAGTTTTCTGTTAGAGAAGTTAAGACACTGAGGTGAGTAGTATTGTTTGAGAAAGTTTTTAGAGATGGGTAGGCATTAGGTTTGTGTAAGATGCTGTAAGTAGATTTGAGTATATTAGCTGATTAGGTCATTCGACCCATTGTATGTTTTCAAGTGCTATAAGTGATGAGTACAGTAAGGCATGTTAGATGTGAATCTGGCTATTTTGTTATAGCAAGCTTCCATTTTATTTAAGAAGGTAGATTGAGGTTGGTTAGAATGGGTGAGGCATAAAGGAGAGGAGGGAGTAGGTAGCATGTGGCCATGGTTTTTCTAGAGGAGTCAGTCAGGTAAGAATTGTTTTGGTGTAGAAAACCAAGTTTTTGGTGATTTTTTTTCATGGATTAGGTAATGCATAAGTCAGATTTTAGGTTGTTGTCTATTATGACACCTGGTAGTTTTGATCTAAATATGGTCTCAATTATGATGTTAGTTGAGGTGCTTATAAAAAACAGATATTTGATTGAGATTTTGGCATAAATAGCATTAATTCTGTTTTGACATTTCAGATTAACTGGTGAGTTGATAGCTATGACTCAGTGGATGAGAAAGAATCTCGAGTTATCTGCTAAAGTAGAGAGAGGCTTGGGGCTGAGCATATTAAGATGGCATCATCAGCGTACTGTACATTGGAGGCATTTTTTCACTCTTTGTTTAGGTGGTTTGTGACAATGTTAAAAAGTACGGGGCCTAGTATGGAGCCTTGAGGCGCTCTGACAGTGACAAGTAGGAAAGGGTAGAGGTCTTGTTTCCATTTAATGGCTTGTATTTTGTCAATGAGATAACTGATGATCCAAGAAAGAGATGCCTGAGATAAGGATATGAATGCTATTTCATTAATTAGATGCTGGTGTATTAAATAAATTAAGACTATATGAAAATCAAGAATGTCAATAAAGTAGCATACATAAATAATGAAGATCTGTTATGATGTATTGGTAATGAATGATCAAACATGGGTGACTCATTCAACATCATAATAACAGTAATTGAAAAAAATTAAACACTGTCTGTAAAGTTAAATCACAGAAAAATATAATTGAAAAAAATTTAAAACTGTGTATAAAGTTAAATCACAGAAAATAATCAGTTCACTAGAAGGAGAGAAAAGTCCATGTCTGGGATACATGAAAACTAAAATAAAGTAAACTAGATCATAAGAAGAACGATTTCATAAGACCTTGAAAAGAATGGTTATTCCTGAAGACTGAATGACAAGTGCTCCTCAGCAGACAAGACAATTACAGGAAAACTGTATTTTAACTGACCATTGTGGTATTCCTTATTTTATATAAGATTCATTCCTATAACTGTTTCAAAACTTTACCTTCTGTTTCCTGTTATCTTCTCTCTTTTCCATATTGTAAGTCTTGGATCTATATTTAACCAGTTCAGTTTTCCTATTTATACCACTGTCCAATGATGAAGTGTAGCACCATCTTATAAATTTTGACTTGAGGTGACCTCAACTGCAAGATCAGGGATACACATCTGACCTGATATGACTTCAACTGCAAGATCAGGGATGTACATCTGACCTGATGTGACTTCAACTGCAAGATCAGGGATGTACATCTGACCTGATGTGACTTCAACTGCATGATCAGGGATTCTGCTCATCTTCCGAGTGGTTGGCTGCTGAGATTCACCTGCATAAATCAACTGACAAAAGCTGATTTAAGTATACTTTTCTCTGCGCTTATTTAAGATTAGAAATTTGTAGATAATTGTTTCACTTGAATACTGTACTCCCTGTCTAGCTGCAATTAGTTGCCTGAAGTGTGAAAAAGTGTAGCCATCTGGATACATTGAAAGTTGTTGGATGGCTTTTGAAATTCTGTGTTAACTTAGCCTGGGGGGTTCTGCTTGCATTATAATCTGTGCTGGTCACATTTTTTAATCATTCTGCTCATCTTCCTAGTGGTTAGCTGATTAGATTCACCTGCATAAATCAACTGACAAAAGCTGATTTAAGTATACTTTTCTCTGCACTTACTTAAGATTAGAAATTTGTAGATAATTGTTTCACTTGAATACTGTACTCCCTGTCTAGCTGCAGTTAGTCTCCCACCCCCCTCCCTGTTCTTGTTGTGGTATTAATCTTGGTGGCTTTTGGAATTACCTGCCCCTGCTGTAAATCTGTTTTTGGACACTCCTAGAGTGAGATCATATTTTGATTTCAGACACTCCTACCAGTCCCATCTCCTCTGCTGTGTACAGAGAGAGCACTTGAAAAGGCCATCCCCTATAGCATTTTAATCTGCTCAGTTCCCTCCCTCTCCACAAAAAAAATGTACTTATACTTTCTTGAGCTGCTCTTACATAACTGTCCTCTACCTTAATACCTTAATTTGCTGTTATGTGTGCTTTTAAGTGTTCAATTGCTCTTATTTGATTTTTCATAAACTTGTTTGTCATTTTTAACTTATCTGTATTTATTTAAACTGTATTTGCCTGAATATTGCTACACACTCAAGTGCGCTAGCTTGTACTGCATTTAAAGTGTTTTTGCTACTGTCATTAGTTCATTCTTTCTAATACAGAGAGAACTTTTTGAGAAAGCCAACTCACTTAACTAAAAAACAATATATATATATATATATATATATATATATATATATATATATATATATATATATATATAAATTCCAAGCTTGTTTTCTGCCTTTCATGTAAGTAGTCTAATCCATATACAGATTTGCTGTTCCCAGGACTGTTTGTAAGCTTCTGTGTCCCCAAGCCTTTCTGTGTTGGAGGGAAGCCTTCTAGCTTATCAGTGGGAGTGGTAAGCACAAGGTAGCCTATCTGCCACAAGAGTGGTTTCTGGTCCAGAAATTGTAGTTTATTGGCTGCTTGGGCAGTTTTTCCATCTCTTTTTCAACTTTCTGGTTTAAAAGCCTGCGTTTGCGCTTGTTTCCCACCTTTCCTATAACTAGTCTAGTCCAGATACAGATTTGCTGTATCCAGGACTATTTGTAAGCTTCTGTGCCTCTAAGCCTTTCTGTGTTGGAGGGAAGCCTTCTAGCTTATCAGTAGGAGTGGTAAGCATTAGGTAGACTATCTACCGCAAGAGTGGTTTCTGGCCCAGAAATTGTAGTTTATTGGCCATCTGGGTAGTTTTTCCATCTCTTTCAACTTTCTGGTTTAAAAGCCTGCGTTTACACTTGTTTCCCACCTTCCCTGTAACTAGTTTAGTCCAGATACAGATTTGCTGTATCCAGGACTGTTTGTAAGCTTCTATGCCCCCAAGCCTTTATATGTTGGAGGGAAGCCTTCTAGCTTATCAGTGGGCGTGGTAAGCACTAGGTAGCCTATCTACAACAAGATCCAGATACAGACTCTTAGTTTTAGCACTTGAATTTGCTTATTCGTGCTCAGCACTTGTTCAGAACTTGTTGTAAGCACTAAATAAACTACAAATTATTAGAGCACTCAACCTTCCTCATTACCTAGAGGAAAATAGTTTTTGTACTTACTTTCCTCACTTGCTTAGAGAAAAACAGCTCTTGTACTCACTGTCCTCACTTGTCTAGAGGAAAAAAGTTTTTTATTCAGGCTTGTCCAAGGGTCAGCTCCCAGTGTTTGCTCTTGTCTATCTGATGAATCTGGGCATCTTGGGGCAATGTAGCAATTGCCTCATGTTCGTAGACAACCCTCTCTTCCTACCACCGAACACTACAATCTATGAGAGATGCATTTATCTAGCCAAACTGGAGGTAAAGCTCTCTCCAACCAAGATTGAACTTGACAGTCAAGAGGAGAAGGTAAACACTTGGACCACACCACACTCATCACATAGTCCCACTAAACCTACACCACCAAAATCCATACATAGAAACACAAACACATTCACGGAGGCACTTAATAATAATCTGCTCAAGCAACAGAGACCTCCAAAGCAGAAATGCAAGCAACCGCCCCCCACCAACACAACCTAAATGACACATAGCCCACAGACTCAGTGTGCCACTCAACCACAGCCCATAAGGCAAAACAACGTACCCAACACACTAGTCATAGGTGACTCTATAGTCAGGCACACTAATGTCCTACTCACCAGGCTAAACAAGGAGAAGGTTACTGTCAGCTGCCTGTCGGGTGCCAGGATCCACCATATAACCCACGCACTCAAGTCACTCCACAACAAGTACAAATATGACTCTGTGATTGTCCATGTTGGTGTGAACAACCTGAGATGTACCTCCCTGGACTACATGAAAAGAGACATGGAAGAGTGCTCCGATCTTGTAGCCCAGGCAGGTATGACCCTAGCCCCGAGTAGCATCCTGCCATCGTCCAGAATGATACCGCAGTACAAGGACAAAATGATTGACTTCAACAATTGGCTAAGCTTCTGGTGTCATTCTAAGGGGATCTAGTATCTGTCTGCCTGGGACGACATGGTTGACAGACCACAATACTTTGCCAGAGATGGCCTGCACTTGTCACCCCTGGGATTCTGGATACTGGCAAAGGCTCTTGCCACCCGTATAATTCCTTTTTTAGGCAAGGTTCAAATGACAAATTCACCATCGTAGCAGGAACAGGCAAGCAAAAACTGAGGATAATGCTACTCAATGCTAGAAGTCGAAATCTCAAAATGCACTCCTTAAAATGGAGAACATCGATATCTGTGCAATGACTGAGACCTGGTTCAAAGCTCCAGAGAGCACCCCTGCATTACCAGGCTATAACTCATACCACAATTTTCGGCCATCTAACCTGGACCGGAACACCAATGGCAGAAGCGTGTCCATATTCATTAAAGATATCCACACCTCCAGGCTAGTTGCTCAGCATAATGCATCCCAGGTTATCCAAGTTCAAATAACTCTGGGCAAAACTGCAATCTAAATTGTAGCTTGCTACAGATCCCTCACCATGCCCCAGGATTCCCACTCCTCTTTTCTTGATATACTGGAAAATATCAGAGTTCAACCCAACACCCTAATATTGGGCAATTTCAACTACCCCACCATTAACTGGGAAAACTACTCATGTACCAACTCCTTTGTTCAGCGCTTTTTCGAATTCATAAATTCCAATGCCCTGGAACAACTTATCCACACCCCCACCAGGGGCAACAATATCCTAGACCTAGTCATTACCAATATGAATGACCAGTGTTCCACACCTGAAGTCAACTCTTTATTGGTCAGATCCGACCATAAGCTAATCACCCTAGATATCCACATCCCGCCCCCATTAAGGAAACCATGGTAAAAAATTTCTCCAAAGTCAACTTTATGCTTCTTAAGACAGAAGTGGCGAACTTCATGACACCCATGCAGATGGACAATACAGTTACGACTGCTGAATGCTACACAAATGCACTCTATAAGCACTTACACGAGTGCATGGATCATGCTATCCCAAACAGAACCAAGACGCTATCCTTCAAAAAAAGGAAGCCAATCTGGTGGTCCCCTGCCATAAACAAACTCTACAACAGAAGGAAGAAACTGTTACAAAAGAGAGTAACATCCCATGAGTGGAGGAGCTCCGTGGTCAGCCTCAGGAAGAAGCTAAGATCCCTTATAAGATCCTCCAAAGCTAGCTATGAAAACAAGATCGCCACTGATTCTAAGGACGACTACAAAGCATTCTATAGCTATGTCAAGACTCTCAATGGCAACACCCAGATCTCCTCTTGAGTTATAGCATAATGGCACAAAAATTACAGAACCAACTGATATTGCCAACATCCTGGCAGATAGGTTCAATGCTAACTTTACCCCTCCTCTCATCCCCTAAAGGGCCCATATCTATAGAGGAAGAATGCAGTGTCCCTGTAATCACAACTACACAGGTAAAAGCAGCACTCTCTAAAGCCAAAACCACAGCATCCATGGGACTGGACAACATCCTAGGCTGCATTTTACACTAACTCCAAAATGAACTGGCTCCCTACCTAAGCACCATGTTCAATCATAACCTAATGTCAGGCTTTGTGCCCACTGAATGGCGCACAGCAACAGTTATCCCACTCCACAAAGGGGGAGCCACCACTGATCCTGGGAACTATCACCCTATTAGCCTGATGAGCCTGGTCTGCAAGGCCATGGAACATATCATGGAATTCATAAACAAAGACATTGGTAACCTCCAAACTCTGGACCCCACCCAGTTCGGGTTTGTGAAGGGTAGATCATGCCTCCTGAACCTGGTCAACTTCTTTGAGGCAGTCACCAAAGCCTTAGACGAGGGTAAGGGTGTTCACACAGCCTATCTTGACCTCGCCAAGGCTTTCAACACCGTCCCCCATTCTGGAATTATAGCTAAACTCACTAAACTAGGTATAAATCCCTATGTCACAAGATGGGTTGCCAACTGGCTCACTGATAGAACCCACACTGTAAAGGTTGCAGACTTCAAATCTGACTTCAAACCAGTGACAAGTGGAGTACCACAGGGATCAGTCCCGGGACCTCTCTTTGGTATCTACTTCTCTTAAGTACAGGCTAACACAGACGGCCTCTGGCTAACGAAGTTCGCAGATGACTGAAAACTAGGAGCTATAGTCGAGTCCCCAAATTATGTGGACATCCTACAGAAGGTCCTCCCTGAGACAGATGCCTGGTGTCAGAGCCATGGCCTCAAGCTCAATGCCAAAAAGTGCATTGTTATCCCCTTGTGTAAAAACTCTGTACCCATGAACTACCACATAGGCGGCAGTCTTCTTAACACTGAATGTGTGATAAGAGACCTTGGGACCCAGGTGGACAGTAGTCTCTCCTTTGATAATCACATTGCCACAGTAGTCAGAAAATCCTTCTACGTGGCACATTTCATCACAAAAGGGTTCTCATCCAGGAAAAAAGAGGTCATTGTTCCCCTCTACTCGACACTCATTAGACCCATTATAGAGTACAACGCCCCTTTTGGAATGTACCTCACAAGACATCTGCAGCAGCTGAAAAGGCCACAGAAGTACCTCACAAAGAGGATTACTGGCCTCTAACAGATGCCTACACTGACCGTCTCAAAAAACTCCAGCTTTACTCTGTAGCATATCGCCTACTCCGAGGTGATCTTTGCCTAACATATAAAGCTATGTCAAACCCAGAGCTATTGGACATGCTACACCTAAAGAAATCCCAGTCCCTCTGAGCTACACGCTCTAGGGACCTAAACCTTGTCATCACAATAAACAGGACATGCTGGAGGGATAGATTCCTGTCCCAGAGACTTCCCCATACTCTGGAACTGGCTACCCATCTATGTCAAGCAAAGTTCCTCATTAACACTCTTCAAGAAAAATCTTGATGAGTGGATGGGAAATAGGAAATACACTCTGGGAATCACTTCTGTGGCTCTACTCTACATGGGCACAGAAAATTAACTTTCTTGGGTTAGCATAAGCCAGGGAACTTTGTTGGCTAGGCTTACTTAGGCCCTTGGGCCAATAACCTAGTACCTACCTATGAACCTATGTACATCTGACCTGATGTGACTTCGTCTGCAAGATCAGTGATGTACATCTGACCTGATGTGACTTCAACTGCAAGATCAGGGATGTGCAGTGACTTTTGCTTCATAAACAAGTATTTTAGATTTAGTCTAGCTACAGAGTGGGATAATGGGTAAGGACAAATAGAAAAGGTGTCCATTAAGTATAATGGACTTAGGGAATGCACTGCCCAGCTCTTGCCCAGGAGGACAAATGAGTGTCTATAAGGAATTGGTGGGGGGCTACTGGGTAACCAAGATCATTGTGGGGAAGAGAGAAATTTCTGAAAAAATCATTAGTGAGGCAAGTCTGGAGCAGCAAGCTCAGTTGTGAACCCCCCTCCAATACACACACACACACACACACACACACACACACACACACACACACACACACACACACACACATGCAAGCACACACACACACACACACACCTTAATCCAAAGCTTATGGTAGTCAGACAAATTTCAAATACTCTGCCAAAGAATAGGAATAATAATACCCATTTTTAACCTGGTAGGCCCACTGGACACACAGTCTCCTTTCAAGGGCAACTCAGGAACAATGTCTGGTTAAGTAACTTGTTCAAGGTCACACACTAGGCAAATGAGGGAAATCAAACCCTGTATCACCGAAGCTATAGCTCACAGCCTTACCTTGCTATGCCAACTGGTAGTACAGTAGACCACAAGAAATTAGTCATCTGTGACAGAAGTCTGGTGTTTCTTTATGTTAGTGGTGATGTTTGACAAGGTTATTTTGTCATCATTATTACTTTAGTGAGTATGAACAGTTAAAAATCTTCTCCTCGTTTTGCAGAAACAAGTAGACAGCAGGAAAATCATGCAGACCAGTGCAATGCAGAAAAATGGACCAGATGATTCAGCTGCAATCAGATAAATTGTGAAATAAGTAGATCGACATCACAATGCACAGATACTTTCAAGTAGAAGATGTAACAACGTTTAAAAAAGTAGTGGTGGGTAATGCAGAGGCTGGTATAAGTTTCATTGTATCCATTGTTTGATAACTTGTGGAATTGTGTCGAAGGCCTTAGCGAGGTCCAGGTAGGTTGTGTGGACTACCTTTCCTTCATCTATGGCCTTGGTAACTGTTTCAAAGAAGTCAACTAGGTTTAGGAGGCAGGATCTGCCTTTAACAAAGCCGAATTGGGTAGGGTCTAGTGTCTGGAGGTTCCCAATGTCTCTGTTTATGAGTTCCATGATGATTTGCTCCATAGTTTTGCAGACCAGGCTAGTCAGGCTTATAGGACGATAGTTCCCGGGTTCTGTTGTGGCACCACCTTTGTGGAGCGGGATGACTGTTGCTGTATGCCATTCTTTGGGTACATAGCCTGTGGTAAGGCTGAGTCTGAACAGTGAATTTAGGCGAGGGTTTAGTTCCTTTTGGAGTTTGTGTAAGACGCAGCCTGGGACACCATCCGGTCCCATTGATGCTGTGTTCTTAGCTTTGGAGAGGGCTGTTTTTACCTGCGTGTCCGTGATGTCTGGGGCTCTGCATTCTTCTGGGATGGACATGGGCCCTTTTGGGCGTGGGTGGGTAAAGTTTCCACTGAACTTGTCATCCAGGATGTTGGCAATGTCAGTTGGTTCAGTGTATTTTTTGCCATTTTGCACTAGCTCAGACCATATCTGAGAGTTACCACCTAGATTTTTGACATAGCTAAAGAAGGCTTTGTGGTTATCTTTAGAGTCCTTGGCAATTTTTCTTTCGAAACTAGCCTTGGATGATTTTATGAGGGATCGTACTTTCTTGCTAATATTGATCAGTGATGCCTTTCCTTTTTGAGATTTAGCTCTATCATGTAGTAGTTTTCTCCTTCTGTTGTAAAGCTTATTTATGGCCTTGGACCACCAAACTGGTTTCCTTTTTTTGGAGGAGTGAGTTTTGGTTTTGCTTGGGATGGCTCGATCCATGCATCCCTGTAGATGCTCATAGAATGCACTTGTAAAGGATTCTGCAGTTTGGGCAGCATTATCCTTTAGCAAGGGGGCTATGAAACTTTCCACCTCGGTCTTGAGAAGTGTGAAGTTGGCTTTTGAAAAGTTTTTCACAGTGGTTTCCTTGACTTGGGGTGGGGTCGGGATGTGGATGTCCAGTGTGATTTATTTATGATTTGATCTTACCAGCGAGGGTGGAGCACTGATCCCCCATGTTGGTGATGATCAGGTGCAGTATGTTGTCACCTCTTGTGGGCATAGTGACCAGCTGTTCCAGGGCGTTTGAGTTTATAAACTCTAGGAAGCATTGGGCAAAGGAGTTTGTACTCGAGTAGTTATCCCAGTCAATGTTTGGGTAGTTGAAATCTCCTAATATCATGGTGTTAGGTAGGACCTTTGTATTTTCCAATGTTCTCAGGAATGCTGAGTGGGGTTCCTGAGACAAGGTAGGTGATCTGTAGCAGGCTGTGATCTGAAAAGCAGCTTTGCCCACTGATAGTTGCACATGGATGGTCTCCGAGGCCTCGTGCTGTACTAACCTGGAGGCATGGGCATCCTTTATGAAAATGGACACACCCCCCCTCCTTTTGTATTTTGGTCCGGGTTCTGGGGCCGAAAGGTATGGTATGAATTGTAGCCTGGTAGTGCTGGGGTGCTCTCTGGAGCTTTGAACCAGGTTTCTGTTACTGCACAGACATCGATTTGCTCCATGCTAAGGAGTGCCTCGAGTGCGTGCATTTTGAGGTTTAGACTTCTGGCATTGAGTAGCATTACCCTCAGTTTTTGGTTTCTTGTGTTGTTTATGGAGGTGGGTTTGTCTTTTGAGCCTTGCCTAAAAAAGGCACTATGGGGGTGGCAAGAGCCTTGGCCAGTATTCGAAAGCCTAGGAGCAACAGGTACAAGCCATCTCTGGCAAAGCAACGTGGCTTGTCAAGCATGTCATCCCCGGCTGACAGACACTGGATCCCCTTTGAATGACACCAATAGCTTAGCCAATTGTTAAAACTGATCATTTTTTCCTCATACTGTGGCATCATTCTTGGTGAGGGCAAGATGCTACTCAGGGTCAGGGTCATACCGGCCTGGGCTACATGATCAGAGAGCTCCTCAATATCTCTTTTCATGTAGTCCAGGGAGGTACATCTCAGGTCGTTCACACCAACATGTACAATGAAAGAGTCATATTTGTACTTGTTTTGTAGTGACCTGAGTGCTTGTGTTATGTGGCGGATCCTGGCACCCGACAGGCAGCTTACAGTAACCTTCTCCTTGTTCAGTCTAGTGAGTGGGATGTCAGTGTGCCTGACAATAGAGTCACCTATTACTAGTGTATTGGGTGTGTTTTTGTGCATTAAGGGCTGTGGTTGTGTGGCACACTGACTTTGTGAAGTATGTGATATGTGGCTGTTGTTTGAGGGTGGAGGTTGCTTGGATGTCTGCTTTGGAGGTCTCTGCTGCTTAGGCAGATTTGTATTCAGAGCCTCCGAGTATGTTTTTGTGTATTTATGTGTGTTGTTTGCTGGTGCATATGTGACTGTTTTATGTGAGACTGGAAGTGTGGTGCAAGTGTTTCCCTTCTCCTCCTGGCTGGCTGTTCCAGTCATGGGTTGAGAGAGCTTGGCCTCCACTTTGGCTGTATAGCTGCATCTCTCGCATACATTTGTGTTTGTTGGAAGGAGGAGAGGGCTGTCCGTGTACATGAGGCAATTGTAACATTGCCTCATGGTTCCCAGATTCACCAGCTGGCCTGGAGAGTATACCTGAAACTGCCCTTTGGACATGCCTGTATGGGTAGCTGAACTGTTTTACTGATTGTCCAGTAGGGACGAACTAGGGAGCCTTGTACTATTGTATAGTAAAGGGGGAGATGTTGTGTTAGCTTTTATTAGTGCTTACTGAGAGCTTGGAGCAAGTGCTGGGATGTAAAAGGAAATTAGAGTGCTTAATTTGAGAGTTTGACTAGTTCTAAGAGAAAATTTGAAGAGCAGACTTTGTGGAGCCCGGAATAGTTTAACCCTAGCTAACCGGCGCTGTGCGGTGTGCAAATCCGTGCTAATGTGGATTTTAAGGCAGGGAGATGAAAGAGCTAGGAATTAGCCCAAAACAGCCAATAAACTACAAGTTGCTGGACTGTGACCACTCCTCCAGGGATAGATAGGCTGCTCAAAGCTTTCCACTCTCACTGGTGAACAGAGAAACTTCCTCCTATCCAAGTAAGGATATGGGAAACACAGGAACTTATACCACAGTCCTGAATTCAGCAGAGCCTGAAAACTGGACTAGACTAGCTTAGAAAAGGTGGGAAACAAGAATATATGTTTCTTTTTCTTTCTTTTTAGACAGGGATACAACGAGTTTCAACAAAAAACACTTCAAATGCTTCTATCAGGCTAGCACACTTTAGTGTGTAGCCTACAACAGTTAAAACAGTACAAAAAAATACTTAAATGACTTAATCAAGTGCTAAGAGCAAAAACAGCAAACAAAATAGTTTTAGTATGCAGAAAACAGCTCAGAAATGCCAGAAATTACTTTTCGGCGAGCCTAGCAGTCGCAGGAGAAAATGCAGAGAAAAAATACTTATATCTGGTGAAAATTCACTCTTTTGTCACTCTGCTGCTTGTAGTACTCTGCAGGACACCACAAGGAGCTTGGCTGAGCAGAATACAAGCGCAAATCCGTGCTAATGCGGGTTTTAAGGCAGGGAGATGAAAGAGCTAGGAATTAGCCCACAATGGCCAATAAACTACAAGTTGCTGGGCTGTGACTACTCCTCCAGGGACAGATAGGCTGCTCAAAGCTCCCCACTCTCACTGGTGAACAGAGAAAATTCCTCCTATCCAAGTAAGGATATGTGCAACACAGAAACTTATACCACAGTCCTGAATTCAGCAGAGCCTGAAAACTGGACTAGACTAGCTTAGAAAAGGCAGGAAACAAGAATATTTTTTTTGTTTTTATTCTTTTTAGCCAGGGATACAATGAGTTTCAACAAAAAAACACTTTAAATGTTTCTATCAGGCTAGCGCACTTTAGTGTGTAGCCTACAACAGTTAAAACAGTACAAAAAAAGACTTAAACGACTTAAGTGCTAACAGCAAAAACAGCAAAAAAACTGTTTTAGTATGCAGAAAACAGCTCAGAAATGCCAGAAATCACTTGGAGTATCACATTTGAATCCTTAGATATCCAAATCACAAATAAACAAGACTAAATACCACTTCACAGATGTGCTCTTTTGAGCATGATAGCTATTGTGACACAATATCAAAAATTCCCATCAAACCCAACTCCTTTCTAATGGGAGACTAAACTGGCTGACCTACACTGCCAAAGGTCTGCACACCCAACAAATCCTTGACATATTGCAGAGTGATAAAGAAAAAATAAGGGATTACCTAGATAGTATGCATGAGTTGAGAAAGATTCCTGCTAAGCAACTGTTTGTTTTTTTTTAATAATAACTCCAGAGCACAAAAACTTTTAGCATAACAACATAGGCAACAGAAAGTAGAAAGGGCTGTTGCCAAACTTAGAGAGCTTGTAACAAGAAAAAATAATCAGAGAACCTGTAGAGATAATTACAGATATTTCAGCATTGTTATGAAAAATTGAATGAAGTAGAGAAATAGGTAAATCAAGAAAAGACACAAATGCCCATATTTATGGAAGACTTAAATATGCCAAGGTTAGAGGTAAATGAGAACAGTTATGCTAGGAGGAGATCAGCTAAAAATGGTGATGTATAACCAATATTCAGGAAAGCTTCCAGGAATTGATGGCATTCCAGAGGAAGTTTGGTAGTTAGGAGGGAAGAAAGGGATACAGATCTAGAAGGTTTTGTTTAACAGTATTTTAAAAGGAGGCACCAACATTCTGGAAAAAAGCTGTGGTGGCTGTAATACCTAAAGACGGTATAGACACATCTGATTCAGCTTCGTTAGACCTCCTGTGATGTCCCCCACTCTGGGCCAGTAATCAAGGAGCCTGAATCCTTGCCACTGACACTGGAGAGGGATGTCCACTTAGAACAAAAGTGGATACGCTCAGTATTTCCTGATGTTGACCTCTCTACATCAAGTACAATTTCCCTTAAGAACACAAAAGAAAAACACTCAGTCCGGGGTCTGGATTTCTCTGTCTTCCTCCAGGTCCCCAATAAGACTCTCCATTGGTACAGCTGTAGGCTTAGGTCCTCACACGAGTGTTGAAGCCAAGCCTACCCCAGCACCCTGTCTGTTAAACTAGTGCATGTCCCTGCCCCAAGTAGCTGACACACACACACACACACACGGTTTGAGATTTAATTTTCACATACACACACACACACACACACACACACACACACACCTAGGAAAGGCTGGCACAGATTACCCGCTCTACCATATTTTCTCAGACTATAAGGTAGAGTCACTGTCACCAGTCAGTTACTATAAGTCTCTTAAAAGAGTATCCAGTTATGCTATGAGTGAATTTAATATTAATACAAATGGTAATGCTGACCAAACAGCCAGACTGTCAGGAGTGGCCAAAGTTATCATCAAATAAATATGTGCAAATACTCTCAAAGCTTAAATATTTTTGAAAAAGGACCAGGCACAATGAAGAGTTTAAAAATATATCTAATAATAAATAATAGAATAAGAGCATGCTAAATATTTATTTTCAGTAAACACCAGAGTTTCAGCCACAGGAAATAGTAAAAATAACACCAATAAAAAGTTTTACACAGATACAGGAAAATGGTATTTAGCTAGTCTCACTATCTATTCTGGACTGACTAAAAGAATTATTGTTCCCTAGTTAAGTTATGCAAGGCAGAATGATGTGGGTGAGGCTCTTTCTAGTCAGGTTTCCAAGGACAGACTGCCCTTGAGACTTCAGTCTCCTCTAATATTAAACCACTATTTCTGTATAGAATGACATCTCATACATCTGGTCATCTGACTCTGTTTCCCACACTGTCCCTCATTACTAGAAGATCAAATGGTTTTAGCACCTATGTGTTATCATACACACAGACAGAGCTTTGCTCAAATCTGCTGTAGCTCCTGGAAATCATAAAACCATAAACCACTTCAATTCTTCCTACTGGAGCTAATAAACCATACTCTAGCACAGACATTGCATCTCTGCTCCCTACAAAACTGTGGGATAACATATTTATGGCTTAACCCATAAAGTAATTTAATTTCAAGAATATTTTTCAAAGTCAGGTGGAATAACATCTTCCCTTCCAGTATATGCTGTTACAATGTATACATTTAAACAGTTACAATAATGCATGTACATTTCTTTTCTGTCCAGCAGGAAACACTGTTGATACATTTTAACACAAGCAACTTTACAAATAAACTTTTAAACACAAGCATCTGTACAAACCAGTTTGATACAGAATGACATATAATTATTTACTAAATTCCAGCTAGCTGTGGTGGCATATGTTACACATCCACTGCCCTACTTCTTTTGTCATGGCTGGCAGTACCTCCTATCATCACACCTCTCCCCCTTTGAAGACTCAAGCTAGTTTTTCAAGTGACCCTTGAAAAACGTTGCTTGAGAGAAATTAGCTTATTTGGGATTACATTATCCCATACCATGTCTTGAGATCCCATCTGTCTTGGCATTGCTGACCTCACTACAGTGCTGCCTTGTCATATCATATGCCTGCAACCCTGGGCTCCACCATAATAACTTGGCATTTTGCTGGCTGGCTCGCTGTAGCCATAGATCCCCCTCAGACTCCACCTGCCTCCTATTGCAAATACTTAGCACAATGGCCTCCCTATCATGGTAAGGTTTCATCATGTTAACATTGTACAATTTGTGCTTCTCCCTCCAGCTTAGCAGTTCTACCATGTAGTTATCACTGACCTTCCTTACCATTTTGAAGAATCCCTCCCAAGCGGCCTGCAGCTTATTTTGTCTCAGGAATGAGAACCATCACATGCTGTCCCCGAGCATACTCTCTGGCTCAAGTATTCCTGTCATACCAGACTTTGTTCTGCTGTTGTGTTCCTACCAGGTTCTCCTGGGCCAATCCCATGAGACGCCTGAGCCTTGTCCTGAGGTTTAGGAGATATGCCACAACAGACTCATTCTGGGATTCACACTAACCCTGCCAGTCATCACAAATTAAATCTAAAGATCCCCTCAACCTATGCCCATACAGCAACTCAGTGAGTGAAAAACTTGTGGATTCCTGGGGTACCTCTGTGTAAGCAAACAGCAGATGGGGAAAATATTTGTCCCACTCTCTCTTAAACTGGTCTGCAAATGTCAGTAGCATGGTCTTTAGTGTAAAGTTTAATCTCTCCAGAAGACCAGTTGTCTGGGGATGGTAGGGGTGGTCTTTTAAGTGCTTCCCCCCACAGTGCTTCCACAGATGAGCAAATAGGTTTGACATGAAATTGGCACCTCTATTAGTCAATATTTCTGTGGGGAAACCTACCCTGCTGAAAATCTCTCACAAAGCATTTGCCACCTTTTCTGCCTTAATGGAAGTCAGAGCTACTGCCTCAGGGTATCTAGTAGCATAATCTACTACCACCAGGATATACTTCTTCCCTGTGGAACTTGGGGTACTTGAGGCCCTACAATATTATAGCTACCCTCTGAAACGGCTCCGTCAAAGGAGCTTTGACCTTTCCTCCTGCCTTGCCTACTTTTTGGCACTGCTTGCAGGTCCTGCAGGGATTACCTTTACTTGGTCAATTTATCAGAAGAGTGAAGACCATATCTGCGAGATGAAAAGACTGGAAACCTGTATTTAACAAAACTCCAAAGCACCAAAACCTGAAATTCCGAACAATCAATTGTGCAAGTTCCAAGCCACTCTTATGACTGCATATCTCACAGCAGTCAAAACAATGCATTCTACAGGAAAACCAACCAAACAAAAATATTCCTTCACCAAAGCTTTTGAAGGGGGTCAAGCCCCCTGCACCCCCAAACCCCCTGCACATTAAATATACTAACTCAGAGATCGCACTACAGTGGGGACAAGGGTACATTTACAGACAAAACCAAATATACGCAGGGAAGACAAAGTGCATGGATCAAACCAATATAGTAGTAGATCCAAAAAAGAAATCCAGCGCAAGGGGAAGATGACAGTTCTTAGAATTTATTGTGGCAAACCCCATTAACACAAAAATAAAAGCAAACCGGTTTCAGCTAAAAAATTTTAAGCCTTCTTCAGTGCATCAAAAAGTGTTCTTAAGGCAGACACAGGTTACTACACACATATATATATATATATATATATATATATATATATATATATATGCCAAAAGGCATGATCACTTATTGAAGTCATCCAACAATTGGTTCAAACCAAAATTAACTTAACTCATTCAAGCCAGATTTAAATAAAGCCCCTAGCCTGATAATCCAAGAAGATTCTTTCTGGTTTAGTATAGTGTGCCGTCCAGCTTTACATGACCTGTTCCTTTGGATTTTATCTATTATAGTAAAAGTAAATTTGGCAGTTTTGTGTGTTAAAGTGTGTTTATAAAGGGTATTGGAAACCCTTTTATTTCTTATTTCACTTAAATGTTCACCGATTCTATGTCTGAAGGGTCTCGACGTTCGCCCAACATAAAAGGAAGAACAAAAGCAGGTGGCCAGATAAACAATCCAATCGCTATTGCAATTTCCGTAACATCTTATATCATAAATTTTTGATGTGTTGCTACTAGTAAATTCCTTGGTTTGAGATACATGTGTGCATGCACTACAATGACCACAAGCAACACATCCTAATAATATATCTCCAAATAGGTTTCTCTGTTGACTGATGGGTAAAGTGTAGTGTTTATAGTTGGTTAGATATGAATTAATAGACATTTTGAGTTGAGCAATTCACCCAATTTGTCATTGTCTAACAAAATATCCCAATGGTTATTAATGATATTTTTGAATCTGTAGGTGTTGCTCCCAAAAGTAGTAACTAACCTAATGGGTACATTTCCCAATCCTCACTGTAATGCAGACTCTATTCCAGGTGTTTCCCATCCTTGGTTTTCCTGTAGAATGTATTCTGATGACTGCAGCATGATCTGCAGTCACAACAGTGGTTTGAGACCCGCAGAATTGCTTGTTCAGCATTTCAGATTTTGGTACTTGGGAGTTTCGTTAAATACAGGTCTCTGGTCTTTTCATCTCTGGGATATAGTCTTCGTTCTTCTGTTAAGTCAACCAAGTAAAGGTAATCCATCCTGCAGTACCCTGTAACATCCCTTGCAATCCCAGGCTAATAAAGGTTCTGCATAAAACATCTCTTGATACATTTTTATGCCCATATGACCTGCAAAAGGAATGTCATTGGCTATGACTAGAAGTCTCAGACTGTAGGCTCTAGGCATTACCAACTGGTGTATTACCTCACCCTCTAGCCCTCCCTCAGGGGTCCAGTCTCTATACAGTAACCCTTTGTTCCATTATACAGACTCCCCTTTTCCTTGAGAATCAGGTACCTCCCTAGCTACCTCCCTCAAGCCTCTTAGTGTAGGGTCTTAGAGCTGAGCCTTTCTCAGCTCTACTTTTGTGACTGTCCCCAGCTCCCCTTCCACAGGAAGTCTGGTATCCTCTGACAGTGATGCCTTGCTCTAAGCTTGGGTACTACCACTCATCTCTGCCCTTGCAGTTACTCTGTCCAAGAGAACAGTACTTACCAGCAGCTGTGGCTCACCTACAGGATCACTGCTACAGGGTAGCTCCTTCTGTGAAATAGCCACACCACCAGCCCTGGCTTCAGGTGTGGTGTCTGTCTGGGTCTCCCCCAGGCTACCAGACTCATATGTCTGTCTCCAAGCCTGACTGCATGTAACTGCATGCATGCAAGTTACTGCATTATCAAAGTCATTCCCTATCAGGAAATCTGCAGGGATATCCTCAAACACACCTTCTTGCTTGCTTCCTTTTCCACCCTCCCAGTCATGGTAAACCCTGGCCAAAGGCACTAGGAATGGGGTCCCTCCTAGAGCTCTGACTGAAATGCACTGCCCAAGGAAATACTGCTCCTCTTTAACCACTGCAGGCTTCAGAATGGTTATGTCAGAGGCTGTTTCTCTCTTAGCAGTGGCCTGTTTTGCATCCACTAAGATAGGATATAACCTCTTGTGATAGTTTGGTACCCCTGTTGTCTCTAGACAACTTACCACTAGCATACTGTCATTCCCACTTGCTGGCTCCCCCAACTTTTGCTCCCAGCCTTACCTCTGTGGACTTCTGTATAATACATGGCCCCACCGGATACATTAAAAACATTTACCCCTTGATCATGGCTGAGTACCTGAACTAGTAGCTTCACCTGTTACTGGTGGGCTCTGTTCGGGTGGTTTAGGCTGCCCATCTTGGGCTCCCTTATATTCATGTGCAGCACTGAGTATCCCTTTCTTGTGCAGTGATGCCCTGCTTGCTAAGAAGAGATCCCCTTTCTTGCCCAGTTCATCTGCAGAGTTACAATCTTGGTTTGCCAACCAGATTCTCATGTCCTCAGGCGGGTCCCCTTCAGTAGATCAAACTTTTAAACGTTCGAACCTCATATGGCTGAGACCATATGATTGAACTTTTAAAAGTTCTTACGGACTGAATGGAGATCCCTGTACAGTGCGGAATAGAAAGATTTCCCTTTTCTGCAATGTAGTGCGATCTTGGAGTTGGTATATTTAAGTAGAGAGGGGTGAAGGGGTGCATGGGGGCTTGCCCCCTGCTACAAACATTTAGTTTAGTTTTTTTTTTGTACTTCAGTGTTTGAACTTTTAAATGTTTGATGTTATGGTCTCGGCCATATGAGCTTTGAGCATTTAAATGTTCGATCTACTGAAGTAGATCCCCTCAGGCAAAGGGCTAAGGGCTTGTTCCCTCACCAAAAGTTCTGCCAGCCTTTCAAAAGTGGTGACCTGACACCCACTGACCCACCTATGAAAATAAGTGCTTAACTCAGCATTATAATTAGACACACATTCATCTGCCTTACGGCTATACTCATTAAACTTTTTTTTCTGTAAGCTTCAGGTGTTAACTTAAAGCATTCAAGTTAACAATGTCTGACTTTATCATAATTTAAACAATCAATATCAGACAATTTAAAAACAGCAGTTACAGCTTTACCATGGAGTTAGGGAGTCAGGAACCGTACCCAGAGCCCTTGGTCAGCATTATACTGTTTACATACTCTTTCAAATATATGAATAAAACTATCACAATTTTCACTCTCTGTAAATTGTGAAACATATTTACTAACCTTTATTCCCTCTGGGGTTTGGCTATTCCCTTCCCCATTACCTCCATGACCCTGGCAAAGAGTCAGCATTTCTCTCTAATGTTGAAGCTGCGCCTCTTTTTCTTCGGCTTCCAAATGCCGCAGTCTCCCTGCTGATTCTAATTCCATCTCTTTCTCCTTTTCTTCAGCCTCCAAATGCCACAGTCTCTCTGCAGATTCTAATATCAAATGTTTGGCCTCCAGTTCAAGTCTCTTTAACTCCAGAGGGATTTTTATGTCCTCTGAGGAAAAGGTGAACTGTCCTGTTTCTGTGGGCTGCAATTCCCCATCACCAGTCTGGTTATTTTCCTGGTTGCTAGTCCGAGCTACAACTAAGGCTGTAATCATTTCCTATTTAGTCAGGTTGGCATGCACCAGTCCTTTGGCTTCACACACTTTGGCCAACTGGTTCTTTGTCAGCTTGCCATAATCCTCTGCTGACATCCTTGCCTGCTTTCCCTGACTAAACTAAACTAACAATAACTAAATAAAAACTGTTGTGAAAATGAAACTCTATATGTTTACCTTGTGGCTGCTTCAGAATACCTTTAGTGACAACTGTTTACAGGTTACAGAAGTTCAATATCCCACCAATATGTGATGTCCTCCACTCTGGGCCAGTAATCAAGGAGTCTGAATCCTCACCAGTGACACTGAAGAGGGACTTTCACTTGGAACAAAATGGATACACTCAGTATTTCCAGATGCAGACCTCTCTGTATCAAGCACTATTTCCCTTAAGAGCACACAGGAAACACTGTTAGGTCAGCGTCTGGATTTCTCCATCTGTCTCCCTCCAGGTCCCCAATAAGACTTCCCCCAGTTAGACTCCCCACTGGTACAGCTGTAGGCTTAGGTCCTCAGCCGAGTGTCCAAGCCAAGTCCTCCAACACCCTCTCTGAAACAAGTGTTTCTTGTAGCTGACACACACACTCTTTAAAATTTAATTTTCACATACACCTGGGAAGAGCTGGCACAGACTATCCGCTCTGCCAACTTTGCCCAGACTATAAGGTAGATTCACTGCCACCAGTCAGTTACTATAAGGCTCTTAAAAGGGCATCCAGTTATGCTGAGTGAAGTTAATATTAATACAAATGGTAATGTTGACCAAACATCCAGGCTTTCAGGAGTGACCAGAGTTATTACCAAACAAATATGTGCAAATACTCTCAATGCTTAAATATTTTCTAAAATGGACCAGCCACAATGAAAAGTGTAAATATGTTTAATAATAAATAAAAGTACAAGAAAATACTAAATATCTATTTAAAGTAAACATCAGAATTTTAGACAAAGGAAATATTAAAATTAACACAGATGGAAAGTTTCACACAGATGCAAAAAACAGTATTTAGCTAGTCTCACTATCTATTCTTGATTGACTAGAATAATTACTGTTCCCTAGTTAAGTTACTACTGCAAGGGAAGATGATGTGGGTGAGGGTTTTTCTAGTCAGGTTTCCAAGAACAGACTTGACTTCAGTCTCCTCTAATATTAAAACAGTATTTCTGTACAGAATGACATCTCACACATCTGGTTATCTGACTTTGTTTCCCGCACTATTCCCTATCACTAGAAGCTGTCAGGATTTTAGCACCTATATGTTGCTATGCACACAGAGCTTTGCTCAGATCTGCTGCAGCTCCTGGAAGTCATAAAATTATAAAGCACTTTCCTTCTTCCTACAGGAGCTAATAAACCATACTTTTAACACAAACATTGCGTCTCTGGCTCTCTTCAAAACTGTGTGATAAAATCGTTATGGTTTAACCCATAATATAATTTAATTTCAAGAATATTTTTCAAAGTCAAGTGAATTATCCTCTTTCCTTCCAGTTTATACTGTTACAATGTATACATTTAAACAGTTACAATAATGCAGTTACATTTCTTTTATGTCCAGCAGAAAACACTGTTGATAAATTTTAACACAAACAACTTTACAAATACATTTTTAAACACCAACAGCTGTATAAATCAGTATGAAACACAAATGACATATATAATTCTTTACTAACTTCCAGCTAGCTGTGCTGGCATATGTTACACCAGCACTGCCCTACTTCTCCTGGCATGACGACTAGTACCTCCTACCGTCACACCTCCCAACCTAACAAGGAGGTTTAGAATTACCCAATCTGAAGGGATATTTTACAGATACAAAGTCAAGGCTCATATACATGACATAAGCAGAAACCTACAATTCAAAGTGGAAAGGGATGACAATGAAAAGCAGGGAGGTAATTTAAGAAATAATGAAAGAATGGGATTTTGGATGCAGATCCTTAAGGAAAATAACAATAATAGAAAGTATATTAAGAGCTAAACCAATATGGGAATAGAGAAAAAGAGATGTTGCTGACAGGTAAGACTGCAGTTAGGGTTATAGAAAATAGACAAAATGGGGCTGGAATTTACTGGAGGAAGAGGTCAAAGAAACCAAGATACTGGGTACAAATAACTAGAAAAGGAAAAGTAACAGAATGTGAAGAGGCCAATAAGACATTTGAATTGCAGGCTAGTGATTGCCTTCCTTGTCAGGGAATGATATCAGAGTGTAGACAAAGAGAAAGGGGCAGGGGAATATTAAATGAAAAACTGGTATGGCTGAGTTTTTAATTGAATCTAGAACAGAAGCTGCTGTTTAAAAAAAGGGATAATTAGTAGGGCGTATAAAATATTGCATGATAATTATAGGACTCAATCAGAAGAGTTCCAAAATGTTTGGGAAGAGAGATTAGATATGTAGTTTACAAACAATGGGAAAACATATGTATGGCTCCCAAATATGCAGCAAAGTCTAAAAGATGTAGGATTTTTGTCTGTAAGTATTTGCATAGATAACTTTTATACCCCAAGCAGACTCCAAAGATGTTTTCCTCAGGCAGATGGCAAATGTTGGAGCTGTGAAAGAAGAAAGAGGTGACTGAGAACATGTGTTTTGGGAGTGTAATGAGTTGGCAGACTTTATAAATTCCCTACAGGGTACTGTGTTGGAATTACTGGGTGAGCAAATGAGTGTAAATAAGGAATGTTTTTTTGAGCTATGATACAGGATACAAATTGCCTAGACATATAAGGCCTTGTTAAGTTTAATTCTGGTGGCCAAAAAAGCAATTATTAGAAAATAGAAATCAAAATCTAAACCAACTGTACTTGAACTAGTAAATATTGTAACAGAGATAAAAGAACAGGAGGTAGGATCTTTAGAAAAGGGTAGGAGCAAATTACATAGAAAAAAAAATGGGAATTGTGAGAAACACATGGCAGAAAATGTTTTGGAGGAGGAATGATGTTAGAGAAAGCAGGGATTGAATAATTTATGTAATATTGTTTAAATTATTGGCTATATAACAATATATTTATTTATTTGCATTTGTTCACCAGGAAAGTCCATAGGGACAAAGTGAGCCCATTTTCAGTGAGGCCTGGGGAGAAAAGCTCCACATAAAGATATGCATAAAATAGAATTTACAATTTGCAATTTACAATCAAAATTTACATTTAGTCAACATTTTCAGACATAGTTAAATAAAGAATGCATTTGTTAGGTAACCAAAAATAGTGCAAAGACACAGTTAAGCATAAGTAGAAGTTCAATATTGGAAGTAAACAGTAAGTAATATAATATATGTAGATAAATATGCTTTTGAGGTATCTCAGCTAGGTTTACTAAGAAACAGTTGTAGTAATATACATTTAATCTGCAGAGTTTAACATGAGAATGAGAGTGTCTATGAGTTATTAAGTTAGTAGTACTGTTTGAGTAGTCCTTACTGAAAATTCTTTAGTTGCATATATTAGGGGTCAGAACAGTATGAGTTGAAAGGTGACCTAGATTTGTGTTAGGGAATCAGGATAACTGAAGCTGATACCTGAAGCATGAGAGTTAAGAGATGTATACATAGGGACTTTTTGAAAGAGGAAGCATTGCTAGTGGTCCTGATTGATGATGGGAGTGCATTCCAGAGTTTGGCAATAGAAAGAGTAGAGCAATTGGCCGGCAGGAGGTTTTGTTTTTTCTACTTGCAACAGAAATTGATTTTCAGATCTGAGAGGTCTGTTTGGTTTATAAAGAGTTATTAGAGAAGTAAGGGCTGGACAGTCTGATGGTTTATAGATAATTTTGTGTGCCGTAGTTAAGTGTAAATGCATGAGTTAGTGTGGGAGTTCAAGCCAATTCAGTAAGTGTACTGAGGAGCAGGGATGGGAGGAGTATTTTGCGTTAGCTACAGACTTATCAGTTTTATTATAACAGGCCTTGATTTTTGTTTTCAGAGAGGACTGTATATTGGTAAAAAGGGGAGTGCCATAAAGGACAGAAGGTGGAAGAAATGTTGAGGCAAAGATTTGATGTTTTTCGTGTTTCACTGTTGCAGTCATCACACTTGGCCCGAATACCAGAGTCTTGGGATTTCTGCATCGGATGCTGTTGCTTCTTCCATGATGTCTGGTTGTCAGGGGTATAAAACATGCGGCCGATGCCATTACATCAGCTTTTCTTGCCAAGCGGAGCCCAAAGCAGAAGCAGTTCACAGGTGCCGGTCAGTAGCCTCCTAAAATTTTCGTTTTTCGAGTTTCAGACCTGATGTCTTGTAAAAGATAAGCACCTCGTTGGGGATCCTTTTTTCTTGCTCTAACTGATGTCAGAAAAATTTAATAATTGTCTTGCCTGTGGAAAACAAATACCTCACAGAAATTTTCATTCTTACTGCATCACCTCTTTAGGCCCAGACCATGACGTTCCTTGCTGTTGGTTTTGTGCCCTGTTCAATGTCCGAACGGGCTATTTTTATCGCTAAATTCTTTCGCTCTCTTTCTCTGTATTCCGAAATGACTTTGATAAGCCATCCAACTACCGATCTTCCAAAAAAGCATAAGGATAAAGACAGACCGCATAGGTCCAAAACTGCCGACACTTCCGCTAAGCTAGTCGCCAGTCTGCCGGTACTCAGTGAGGCGCTTTTGCAGCTTCTGATACCCACTTCTACAGATTCGCAGGCCTCTACGGAGATCCATTCAGAGTCTGGTATGTCACGAGATGCTTCTTCGACTATGTAACCTGTGGATGTCTCTACCTTGGATGGGTCCAGAGTCGCTGTGCAGGCACCGGCTTCTGAGGGTGTATTCAGACCTTCTGATGTTCATATTAAACTGACTACTTTGTTTCAAACCAAAAATACCGAATTTCTCAGGCCCAGAGTTTGCAGTACGCCAAGGAAACCGA
Source organism: Protopterus annectens (assembly GCF_019279795.1). Classification (NCBI taxonomy): domain Eukaryota; kingdom Metazoa; phylum Chordata; order Ceratodontiformes; family Protopteridae; genus Protopterus; species Protopterus annectens. Next base: position 589,858,791 of record NC_056750.1, read on the forward strand.
TGAGCGAAGCGCATTCTCAGGCCCCCATGCCACAGAAACAAATACTTAGAATGGCTGAAGACCTTATTACCTTAATTAGGGGAAGCCAGCCTTCCCCCTCCAAAAGACTGAGAATGGATTTTCCTTCTGATTCTTCAGATCATGAGTCTGATGACTCTGATCCTTCTGATTACCAGGACATACCTTTATCTACCTATGAGGATTCTGATGCAGAGGATTCCATTCCCTCTGCTTCCCCACCAGAGGATTTTTCTTTCGGTGAAACCCTGCATACTCTCAGAGAGCATTTCCGCTGGGAGTGCCAGGGCTACCCACATGCAAAAAGAGACTCAGGGAATTTTTAAACTTGCCTCAGCACAGGCATCTAGCTATCCCTCCTGTTCTGGAAATTGTAGATGATGTCTTCATGGAATCCAGTCTTACCCTTGATACTTTGCCACCAGCTCCCAGGAAACCTGACAGGTACTACAGAGTACCTGACTCTCTCAAATTCTTATTTAAGAATCCTACTGCGGATCCAGAGACCATTTCCCAGGGACCTAAAGGCATTAAGGCTACTACAGCCAAAAACCCTACCCTTTCGGGCAGGGATTATAGGGCTTTAGACAGATGGGGTAAGAAGGTATATACCTTTGCTACTCTTGCCATCAGGGCTTTAAATTGCCAGTTTAACATGTTAAAGTAGCAGCAACTTATCATGGAACTAATTAAACAAAAAATGATGTTGATTCCTGATTGTGCAGAACATAAAGATTTACAAGAGTTAATGCATTCTGCTAAACAAGTTGGAAAACATACTTTGCAATGTGGTTTTGATGCCTTAGCAGCATCTTGCAGGGCTGCTGTCACTGGGTCTGTTCTTAGAAGGCATGCTTGGCTTAAGGAGCAAATCTTGCCAGACCATGTCAAAGCAAAATTACTAGATGCTCCATTAAACCATGAATATCTGTTTGGCACTAAAGCAGAAGTCCTCAAAATGATGGAGGAAAAAGCTAAATCTATGCAAACTGTTAAATATTTCCTACAGGTACAGCAACCTAGATTCAATAGGCATTGGCCTTCTAAAAACTGGTCTTTTCCAGTCCCTCCCAGACCTTCTCAGTACAAACCAAGGGGCAGCAGACCACCAAGACTACAGTCTCAGAGTATGCACAGATCTAAACAATAGAGTGCTCCCACCTCATAAACAGGGAGTAGTAAGACACCATCCTATGGGAAAAGTTCACAATGACTTGTCCTTCATTCTTCCAAGCCTTGCCCAAGTACTTGCACTCTTAGGAGGAAAACTAGCCCTGCACACAAAAAACTGGGAGTATATTACCCAGGACAGATGGGTCTTGAACACTGTATCCCTAGGGTACAGATTCTACTTTCATTCACAGCCAACCCTAAGCGAATGGCCAAACCTCCCCCCAAAAGGAAGTACTTTCTCTTCTCAGTATCAAGGCTATTCAACCTGTCCCAGCAGAGCAAAGGGGACAAGTGTTTTACTCCAGACTGTTTCTGGTACCCAGAAAAGAAAACTCTTGGCGCCCTATCCTGGATCTATCTATTCTCAACACCTTCCTGGTGGTTCCAGGATTCAAAATGCTTACTCTCCAACAGCTGCTTCCTATGCTAGCCAAGGACTCTTGGCTAACCACCCTAGACTTAAAAGAAGCTTATCTGCACATCCCCATAAGGGAATCTTGCAGGAAATATCTGTGTTTCAGAGCAGGCTCTATGCACTATCAGTTCTCTGAACTTCCCTTTGGCTTATCTGCTGTGCCCAGGGTATTCACAAAATGCCTAGCTCCAGCCATTGCATATTGCAGGCAGAGAAAAATTCAAAGTTACCCATACTTGGAGATTACCTGATTCAGGCGGACAGTCAGGAATTGCTACTTCAGCACCTAACATTTGTAAAGAGACTTCTAACTTCACTGGGGTTTACCATCAACCAAAAGAAATCACATCTGGTACCCAGCCAAAAGATTGTATTCCTGGGAGCAAGCTTGAACACAACTTCGCAGATGGCATTCTTCACTCCAGAAAAACAGATTTATTTGACAAACTACTTCAATCTACTGGCCACCCAAACCTGGCTGTCTGAAAGAAAAATACTGCAAGCCCTGGGGTTCATGGCCTCTTGCATTCTACTAATTCTGTATGCAAGACTGCATATGAGGAAACGTCAATGGTACTTAAAAAGTCTCTGGTGTCAACATTCTCAGGACCTGGAAACAATGATTCCTATCATTCCTTGCCTAAGGAAAGAGTTCCTTTGGTGGGTAGAGGCTTGCTACCACAACAAGGGACTCCCTTTCAATCAACCCCCCTCCCCCCCCCGCCGTACAAACCCTAACAACAGACACATCAAACTATGCATGGGGGGCTCACATGGCAGGAAAATGCATTCAAGACAAATGGATCCCAAAACAAATGCACCTGCATACCAATCATAAAGAAATGTTAGCTGTACAGAATGCTCTGACAGCCTTCAAATACCTTATTCTTCCAGGGCAACTTTTGATAAAGGCAGACAACACCACAGTTATGTGGTACATAAACAAGCAGGGGGGAACCTATTCCTACCCACGCTGCTGGTTAGCCATGGCTCTGTGGAACACAACATTGAGCAATCAAGTGCGCCTGCAAGCTCAATTCCTGCCAGGCAAACTAAATTCTATGGCAGACGACCTAAGCAGAAATCTAATGGACCCACACAAGTGGAAACTGGAACCCACATCATTCAACCTTCTGATCCACAGGTGGGGGGCACCAAAGGTAGACCTCTTTGCTTCCCCAAAGAACTATCAATTGAGCAAATATTGCACCAGAGCTCCCCGCAGCCAAGCATGGAAAGTGGATGCCCTGTCCTTTACATGGGAAAACCTCTCACTCTATGCCTTTCCCCCTCTGCCCCTCCTCTCAAAGGTTTTACTAAAGATCAGACAGGACAATCCTGATTGCACCAGACTGGCTACAGCAGCACTGGTACCCACTTTTGCACAGTCTGACAGTAGTGCCACCATGGCACCTACCTCGTACCCCTTCCCTGCTGTCCCAGCATGAGGGCCAGATTTTGCATCCTCAGCTGCAAACCCTGAACCTAGCAGCCTGGCTCATCCCCTGAACACATCACCAGAAACCCTCAGTAAACAGGTGCTGGATGTCGTCCTTGAGGCAAGGAGGTGTAGTACTAGGGAATCCTATTCAGAAAAGTGGAAAAGATACTGTTCTTGGAGCCAGTCTCAGGGAATGGACACAACCATGCCCAACTTACCTCAAATACTAAATTGCCTGACATAACTGCTCCACAAAGGCCTATCCTTCTCTTCAATTAAGATTCATGCCTGTACCATCTCAGCTCATTACAATACTGAGCCACCCATCTTCTCTCACCCACTGGTCAAACAGTTCCTGAGAAGAGCCAAAAATTTTAGACCCTCCCCCAGGAGAGCTCCCACTCCAGCCTGGGACCTTAACTTTGTACTGGAGAAGCTCACACTTCCTCCCTTAGAACCTGCAGCTACAGCAGAGTTAAAATTCCTCTCTTGGAAAACAGCCTTACTTCTAGCCATCACTTCAGCAAGAAGAGTGTCTGAATTGCAGGCCCTTATGGCCGTGGAACCCTTCATTATCTTCCATGTGGACAGGGTTTCCCTCAGGACTAACCTATCATTTATGCCCAAGGTGGTATCAAGTGTGGCTTTAAACCAATCCATTAATTTGCCAACCTTTTTCCCTAATCCTCAGAATAAAGGGGAAAGGATCCTGGATGTGCACAGGCAGCTTAGGTTCTACCTGGACAGGACTAAACCTTTCAGAAAATCTGACCAGCTACTAGTCAGCTTTGCTACAGGGGCAGAGGGCAAGACCATTTCTAAATGGAGAGCACACTGCATCCATTTCTGCTACAAACACCACGAGAAACCTACCCCACAGGGGATCAGAACTCATTCCACTAGGGCTACTTCAACCTCTACAGCATTTCTCAAGGGAGTCCCTACCAGGGACATCCTCGAATCTGCAACCTGGAGTTCTGTACAGACCTTCACCAAGCATTACCACTTACCTATCTTTTCTAAATCCAGAGCTGGATTTGCCACAGCAGTCTTACAAGACCTGCTAGCCAGCCCTAATGCTTCTTGACTGCCTCCACCCTTCCTCAGCTTTGGGAATCAACCCAAGTGTGATGACTGCAACAGTGAAACATGAAGAACATAGTACAGTTGTGTACACGTACCATAAATATAGATGTTTGAGTGTATTCACTGTTGCAGTCCTGGTTACCCTCCCTCCAGCCCCCTGACTTCTCTATACTTTCTACTTGTCCTTTTTTTAGCCATATGTTATAACAATGGTGTTTACTTTTTATTGGTTTGTTCCACACCATGTAATTGCTTCCTATTTTGGGGGCTCCTGACATCTGGGGCAAGAAAAACTGATGTAATGGTGTCGGCTGCATATTTTATACCCCTGACGACCTGACGTCATGGAAGAAGTGACAGCCTCCGAAGCAGAAATCCCAAAACTCTGGTATTCTGGCTGACTGAGGGCTACCTGCAGGCAGATATCCCAAGTGTGATGACTGCAATAGTGAATACACTCAAACATCTACATTTATGCTAAGTGTACACAACTGTACTTTTTGTAGAGTGGTTAAGAAAGTGTTTATGTCTGTAAAGGGTGCCCAATTTTTGAGGAGTTTTTTAACACTGTTGTGAACATGCAGGCAAATGTTATGTTTTTGTCTAAGGTAATACCTAGTAACTTTGTATGGGGGACAACTTTTATGATAGCTTTGTTTTGAGAATATCTATTGAATTCAGACTTATTTATGAGGATAGTTTTCTTAGGGGTGAACAGTAGCAGTTTGGTTTTATTGAAGTTAAGGGCAAGGTGGTTGTTGGTCATCCAAGTTTCAGTGGATGAGAAGGCATTTTGCATCAATGACATAAGTTCAGATGCAGAGTCAGCAGTGTAGATTATAGTAGAATCATCTGCATATTGTATTACAGATCCCTGAGCAAGAGAGGAGTGGAAGTTTTTAATGAAAATGCTTAAAAGGAGAGGCTGTAGTACGGAGCCCTGAGGAATGCCTTTGGAAGTGGCTCGAAATGGTGAGAAAAAGTTATGCCATTTATAGGTTCATAGGTAGGTACTAGGCTATCTGCCCAAGGGCCTATGTAAGCCTAGCCAACAAGGTTCCCTGGCTTATGCCATACAAGAATGTTATTTTCCTGTGCCATTGTCGAGCAGAGACACAGACGTGATGCCCTGGGTGTATTTCCTATTTCCCATCCACTCATCAAGATTTTTCTTGAAGAGTGCTAATGAAGAACTTTGCTTGACATAGATGGGTAGCCTGTTCCAGAGTATGGGAAGTCTCTGGGACAGGAATCTATCCCTCCAGCATGTCCTGTTTATTGTGGTGACAAGGTTTAGGTCCCTAGAGAGTGTAGCTCGGAGGGATTGGGATTTCTTTAGGTGTAGCACGTCCAACAGCTCTGGGTTTGACATAGCTTTATATGTTAGGCAGAGATCACCTCGGAGTAGGCGATATGCTACAGAGTAAAGCTGGAGTTTTTTGAGGCGGTCAGTGTAGGGCATTTGTTTGAGGCCAGTAATCCTCTTTGTGAGGTACTTCTGTGGCCTTTCCAGCTGCTGCAGATGTCTTGTGAGGTACATTCCAAAAGGGGCATTGTACTCTATAATGGGTCTAATGAGTGTCGAGTAGAGGGGAACAATGACCTCTTTTTTCCTGGATAAGAACCCTTTTCTGATGAGGTGTGCCACGTAGAAGGACTTCCTGACTACTGTGTCAATGTGACTATCAAAGGAGAGACTACTGTCCACCTGGGTCCCAAGGTCTCTTATCACACATTTGGTGTTAAGTAGATTGCTGTCTATGTGGTAGTTCATGGGTACAGAGTTTTTACCAAAGAGGATGACACTGCACTTTTTGGCATTGAGCTTGAGGCCATGGCTCGGACACCAGGCATCTGTCTCAGCAAGGCCCTTCTGTAGGATGTCCACATCATTCGGGGACTTGACTATGGCTCCTAGTTTGCAGTCATCTCTGAACTTCGTTAGCCAGAGGCCTTCTGTGTTAGCCTGTACTTCAGAGAAGTAGATACCAAACAGGAGAAGTCCCAGGACGGAACCCTGTGGTACTCCACTTGTCACTGCTTTGAGGTCAGATTTGGAGTCTGCAACTTTTACATTGTGGGTTCTATCAGTGAGCCAGTTGGCAACCCATCTTTTGACGTACGGATCTATACCTAGTTTAGTAAGTTTAGCTATAATTCCAGAATGGGGGATGGTGTCAAAAGCCTTGGAGAGGTCAAGATAGGCTGTGTGAACCACCTTACCCTCATCTATGGCTTTGGTGACTGTCTCAAAGAAGTCAATCAGGTTCAGGAGGCATGATCTGCCTTTCACAAACCCAAACTGGGTGGGATCCAGAGTTTGGAGGATACCAATATCTTTGTTTATGAGTTCCATGATGATACATTCCATGGCCTTGCAGACTGGGCTCGTCAGGCTAATAGGTCGATAGTTCCCGGGATCAGTGATGGCTCCCCCTTTGTGGAGTGGGATAACTGTTGCTGTGCACCATTCAGTGGACACAAAGCCTGATGTGAGGATATTACTGAACATGGTGCTTAAGTGGGGAGCCAGTTCGTTCTAAAGTTCATGTAAAACGCAGCCTGGGATGTTGTCCCAGGATGCTGTGTTTTTAGCTTTAGAGAGTGCAGCTTTTACCTGGGTAGTTGTGATTACAGGGACTCTGCATTTTTCCTGTATAGATATGGGCCCTTTAGGGGGTGGGGGGGTAAAGTTAGCACTGAACCTATCTGCCAGGATGTTGGCAATATCAGTTGGCTCTGTAATTTTCATGCCGTTGTGCTGTAACTCAGAGCAGATCTGGGTGTTGCCATCGAGATTCTTGACATAGCTATAGAATGCTTTGTGGTTGTCCTTAGAATTAGTGGTGATTTTGTTTTCGTAGCTAACTTTGGAGGATCTTATAAGGGATCTCAGCTTCTTACTGAGGCTGACCCGGGAGCACCTCCACTCATGGGATTTTACTCTCTTTTGCAACAGTTTCTTCCTTCTGTTGTACAGTTTGTTTATGGCAGGGGACCACCAGATTGGCTTCCTTTTTTTGGAGGATAGCGTCTTGGTTCTGTTTGGGATAGTACGATCCATGCACTCGTGTAAGTGCTTATAGAGTGCATTTGTGTAGGACTCAGCAGTTGTAACTATATTGTCCATCTGCATGGGTGTCATGAAGTTCACCACTTCTGTCTTAAGAAGCATGAAGTTGACTTTGGAGAAATTTTTTACTGTGGTTTTCTTAATGGGGGGTGGGGGCAAGATGTAGATATCATGGGTGATTAGCTTATGGTCGGATCGGACCAACGAGGAGTTGACTTCAGGTGTGGAACACCAGTCACTCATGTTGGTAATGAGTAGGTCTAGGATATTGTTGCTCCTGGTGGGGGTGTGGATAAGTTGATCCAGGGCATTGGAGTTTATGAATTCCAAAAAGCATTGAGCTAACGAGTTGGTACATGAGTATTTTTCCCAGTTAATGGTGGGTTAGTTGAAGTCACTCATTATTAGAGTGTTTGGTTGAACCCTTGTTGACTATTTGTGAGGTAGTTAGTGAACCAATCTAGTGTTGGAGGGAGTGATACCAGGTTTAGACAGTTTTGTGAGAAATAAAGAATTGGAAACTGTATCAAAGGTCTTTGAGAGGTCTAGAAAGAGTGAGGATACAATTTTACCTGTATTTTGACCTTAATTAACTGTCTCCATGAAGGATAGTAGAGCAATAGTTGTTGTGCTATGGCCAGGCCAAAAACCGTCCTGAGTAGGGGAAAGAAGTTGGTTTTGGAATAGATAACTTATAAGTTGGGTATGTATACATTTTTCCAGGATTTTAGAGATGGGGAGAGTATGATAATGGGATGAAAATTAGAAATGTCTGTGTTGTTACCGCCTTTGTGCAGGGTGAGAATATATGCTTTTTTTTCCAGATGGAGGGTACATAGGACTGTTGGATAGCTCCATTTAGAACTATGCTAATAGGATGAGTAATAGCTTTAGCTGACATTTGAAGGTATTCAGGGGGTAGGTTGCCAGGAGCATTACTGTCAGGTTTAAGCTTGAGAAGAAGTTTAGTTATAGTAGCAGTGGGTATTGGGGAGAAGGAAAAAATAGGTGAAGAGGTTTTTTTGAAGACTGCTGTGAAGGAAATGAGTTGAGTTTGAAGAAAAGTGGCAGTGAGATTGGATATGGTGTTGATAAAATATGTGTTGAAGAGGGTGGCTATTTCAACTGGAGTTTTATCAGGATGTATAATATTCGTAAATGTGATCTTGTTAATATGGTTTGATTATTTTTATATAAATGTACGTTTGCCTTTGTCACAAGTGATAATTCACTTGATTAATTACAAAGAGTTAACCATCCCAAATATGCATCCTAGGATCCTTGATCAATTCCTCACGAAAATGGGTACTTCTTGCACACCCATATAGATCTGCCTAATGTCTTTGACATTAATCCCCCTTAATACAGAGGTATTTACATTGGAAGTTTCACCATTTTTAAAGGAAAATGTCACTAATTTATGATATGATTTAACAAGGCAGGATGATGCATATGGAGATGTGTAAAACATAGCCATATTTGTGAAGATGTGATCTGATGATTTAATTAGTTAATTAAGCAATTAGGAGAATATGACCCTAGGAGGCCATTTAAAGCCACTACCCTGTTACATGATTAAATGAATGCAACATACATAGTAAGGTACAGTTGTGTAATTCGCACTTATCCATAACATTAGATGTTTGAATGCTTGACTGCTGCAGTAACCTATGGGGTTGTGTCCTGCCAATAATACAGCACCCAACCAGCTTCCAAAAATTTTAACCCCCAACCACATAGTCTGGCTGCCTATAAGATAATCCCTTTTGCAGGGAACTATAAAAGCATCTGGATTGACTAAAAATCTTCAGGACTTTCTTGCCCCTAAGTGTAAAACAGGAAATTCATCCTGAACCAAACAACAATAGCAGCAGCACCAATTAGAAACAAAAATAATAGCAAAAGTTGTAATCCACTCTAACTATGTTCAGCAAGGGGGTGGTGGGTGGGTACGACTACTGCAATAGTGAAAAATTTGAATATCTGCTGTTATGGGTAAGTGCAACTTACACAACTGTATCATGTTCACCATTCTCACTGCTGCAGTAACCTATGGTTAGATTACCATTGTTTATCTAACCTTAGATGAGGAAGAATAAGGGTCCAGCAGCCCCTGGTCCTTGCAAAGCCTACTTTGGACCTGAAAAAGGAATCTAGTTTGTAGTACTTTGTAAATATTGGAATGGAGGAGGAAGTTTCTGCCTCTAGAAAACTTTGAGTCCACACCTTTCCAGTAATCCATAGAAGAAGATAAGGCCCTAGTGGAATGGGCTTTAATCCTGCCTGGAATAGATTTGCTCTGGCTGGAGTAACAAAACACAGTCGCTGAGGACAACCATCTTGAAACGGTCTGTTTAGATATGTGCTTAGTCCCAGTATAGGAAATAAATGGCTGGTCAGATTCCTCAAATGACTTGTTTTTTATCAAGATAGTACCTGTGTTGTCTATGTACATCTAAGGTATGAATAATCTTTTCATCCTTGTTAAGTTGGTCCGGACAGAAACTGGTAGATTCATGGTTTGATTCAAAGTGAACTCTGAGACAACTTTTGGCATGAATGAGGGGTTACAGCATTCCCCACCATAAAAGTCTGAAACTGAGATACATATCTTGCAGGTGTTAGAACAACACGTTAAGACAGTTTTCCAAGTAGTGAACCTCAAATCAGCCAAAAAGGAATGTTTGAAAGATAGCAAAGTCATTTTTTCCAGCACAAAACTGAGATCCCATGATGGTGGAATTTATTTATGAGGGGGTCTCATGTGCAACACCCCTTTGAGAAACAAACTGGTGTCATATGCAGCACCCCTTTTAGAAACTAACTATTAACAGAGAAGTAGGAGGAGGATCCATGGGCATACAAGCTGAAATGGCCCAAAGTTAAACCTTGGTAGAGGCATAAGAAAGGCCAGAAGATAGTAACTCACACAAATATTTGAGCACAAGGGGTGCAAAATCCCCAACAGGACCCTGTTTTTTGGCAAGAAACCAACTAGAAAGTATTTTCCATTTGCCAATATAGGACTCTCTAGTAGCGGGCCTTCTTGCCTCCTTTAGTACCTGCTGCATGCCCTCATGAAGAAGTTGCCTAAAAGGTATCAAAACTGAATCACCCAGGCAGTTAGTTGAAGTTTGTTGATGTCAGGGTGTATCAAACTCCTGTTGTCATACGTGAGTAGATCCTCTCTTTGAGGAAACTTGTGGAAATTGCTCTTGGCCAATTCTATAAGAAGGAAGAACCATTTTGCCTGGGCCAAAAAGGAGTCACCACAGTGATCTTTGGTAAATCTGTCTTAATCTTCAGAAGTACCTTGGAAATTATTGAAAAGGGTAGAAATCATATAGGAACATCCTCAGCCATAGGAATGAAAAAAATCTGCTCTCCAGTCTTGGCTGCAAGGATTGCAGGTACATCTGTTATGAAAGGAAGCAAACAAATGTACTTGAGGTGTTCCACACATCTGGACCGATTCCTAGAATACCTCTGAATTGAGCATTCACTTGTGAAGGTCTGTCTAAGATCTGATTAGTTTGTCTGCCACTCTGCTTTGCTCTGATGGTATGTATGAAGCCTGAAGAGTTAGGGAGTGCTGAAGAGCTAACTCCCAAGCAATCATTGCGATCCAGCACAGCAGGTATGATCTGGTACCCCTTTGTTCAAGTACCACATCACTGCAGTGTTTTCTGTAAGCACCTGTAGAGGGCTTAGTTTCCAAAGATAATATAGAGCCTTTATGGCATGGATTACAACCAGCAGTTCCTTGATATGTATGTGCTTTGATCTGTCCAAATTGTCCCACAGATCCTGCATGTTTTCTCCCATAGGAACTACACCCAAAGCAAAACCCGAGGAGTCCATCAGGGAAGATTTTGTTGTGGTTGAAATAGAAAAAGGGAGTCTGGTACTGAAATTCATCTGATTCCTGCACCACAGTATTTATACTTTTATAAAGCTCATTACTGGAATTTAAAACTTGAGGGATTGAAATTGATGTGTCCACATGTTTTTCAGGTGCCTCTGAAACTTTCTCATGTGCATTCTTGCAAGTGGTATCATGGGGAAAAATAGAAGCTATAAGGCCTAGAATACTGAAAAATTCTTTGACTGAAGCCTGGTATAGAAGAGTGAAGTTCGGGAATATTTTTTGGTATGAGTCTACCTTGCTAACCATTTGAAATATCGAGACCCGAAACATGGAGACCGAATGTATTTCTCAGAGGTATGGTGAAGTCAGAGTTGGTATATATAATATATATATATATATATATATATATATATATATATATATATATATATATATATATATATATATGTATATATGTGTTTGGGGTATGTGGGGGGCTTGCACCTCCACTCCCCAACAAAAAGAAGTTTTAAGGAGGAGCATTTTTTCAAGATTTGCTCTTCTCCTGTGTTTTTGGTCTTTTCTTTTTCTTATTTTTTTTTTTTGGCAGTCTGCATTTCAAATGCTGAAATTTCGGTAGGGAGCTGTTTGCCTTGTCCTGAGGTAGAAAGGGTTTTTGCATGTGAGTGTCTACAAGCCACCGTAAAAATACAATCATGTGTGACAGAGTCAAGGAGGATTTTTGCAATTTTATCTGAAATCCCAGATGAGTAAGTAGGGAAGAAAGCTTTGTTAAAGACTCCTGGCATCTGGTTAAAGACTCTGCACATGTAAGCAAGTTGTCTATATAAGGAAATTGTGGATACCCTGGATTCTGCAATGGGCCACCACTGGGGCTAGTAACTTTGTAAACACTCTTGGTGCAGTAGACATTCCAAAACATAATGTAGAGAACTGATACTGTGGTCCAGATACACAAAATGTTAGATACATACAGAAGTTGTTGCAATCTCAATGAGATGGCAAGCATCTTTGAGGTTTACTGTTAATATAACACAATTATCTAAAAGAAGTGCTAATACACACTGAGAGATAAACATCTTTAATTGTGGACCTTTAACAAACAGATTGAGAAAGGAGATATGCAAAACTGGTCTCTGTGTCCCCCCCTTCTTTGAGACCAGAAACATTCTGGAATAAAAGCCCTTTCCTATGTTTTCCATGTGGATTTGTTCTATGACCCTGACTGTAAGACATGTTGGAGCACTTAGAGAAACAATTCTGTTTGGTTGGGAGGGAAGGCATGGGATTCTTCTGAAGTGTGTGTGTGTGGGGGGTATCCCTATTGCCAGCAGTAACCCTCCTGGATCACTGTCAGAAGAAAATTTTAAACGAGTCACATCTGCCTCAGGTGATGAAAAACTTCTTTATTAGCAGCTAACCAGATTACACAGCATGTTGGCCAAGATGATCTCCTCCTCTGGTCAACTTGTTTACTGACATCAACATTTATACTGCAAGCAAAATAACTTTTTGTTACATTTCTGACCATTGACAGTTGGCTATGAAAAACACCTGTGATAAACATGTTTATCATAATTCACCTCAAACCAACAGTTAGTACAGAATGCTCAAGAAGTACAGAATGTTCAGTTCAACAATGGTAGCTCAAATTTTCCAGGACACACAGCCTGCTTCAGTAAATTAACTCTTACTCGGCCGTGCGTCCTTATCCCAGGCTTCACTAAGCTATAACCAAATCTCTTTATTCTGAAAAGCAGAAAACTTTTAGTTATGTACTCACCATAACTTCAGATGTTTGGGATCCATCTCGCCTACATTCTGACTGATGGGTTCGGAGCCGATCCCTCGGCTCCGACTCGGCACGCTTATGCTATAGAGCGAGGCCTCTAATTGGCTGAGCTATCTTTATCCCAGGATGCACCACCACTAATCCCCCAGATCTTGTTTGTCCGCATTCATGCACACATGCACAGCTTGTTTATATAACATTGTTAGATGTTTCAAGATGAAACAACAGGATTCGGACCTTCTGATATCCTCTGATCTCCAAGGAAGGGGAAGGAGGGTGGGTTATTAGAATGTAGAGATGGATCCCAAACATCTGAAGTTATGGTGAGTACATAACTAAAAGATGTTATGTGATCCTATCTCGCCTACATTCTGACTGATGGGACAGCGTCCCTAGCATCTAAATCCCGGGTGGCTCATTGGAAAACACTCCTGAGCACTGTGGAACCAAATGAAGCTCGTCCTCTAGATGCCACATCTAATTTGTAGTGAGAAATGAAAGTGTGCGGGGAAGACCATGTAGCCGCAGCACAAATGTCACCAATAGCAAGCTTAGAATGAAATGCTACCGAAGTAGCCATAGCCCTTGTAGAAAGAGCTTTGACAGAGGTGGTAAGCTCTTTGTTAGAATAAATATAAGCTTGAGTAATACAGTCCCTGATCCATTTGGCAATAGTGACCTTTGTGACAGCATTGCCCAATTTGTTTTCTGCAAAGGATACAAACGACTGATCTGTTTTCCTTGATTGTTTGGTCCTATCTAAATAAAAACGTAACTGCCTGTGGACATCTAGTGTGTGGAAAATAAACTCTGCTTTATTGGAGTATTTTGGGAAAAAAACTGGGAGCTCTAACGACTGTTGCAAGCATAAAGTAGAACAGACTTTAGGAACAAAAGAAGGATTTGGTCTGAGGGATACCCTGTCTGTATGAAAAACCAAATACGGGGGTTTCACTGACAAAGCTTGAAGTTCTGAAACCCTTCTGGCTGAAGTAATCGCCACTAGAAAGGCTGTCTTCCATGATAGAAACTTTAGATCACAGGTAGCTGCCGGTTCAAAGGGAAAAGAAGTCAAGGCACGTAATACTATATCGAGATCCCATGGAGGTGCAGGATGAGAAATCGGAGGTCTTAATAGAGCAACACCTTTCAAGAAGGTCTTACACAACCTGTTGCTCATTAAAGGTGGGTCTATGGATTCATGAAAATTAGAAATCGCTGCCAATTGTACTTTGATGGTAGAAACTGAAGAGCCTTGATTGAAAAGAGAGGTCAGGAATTTGAGTACTTCTGCCACGGGAGTAGAAATGGGGTCCAGGCCCGGAGTTGAGCCCAAATAGCAAACCTTTTCCATTTGCTAGAATACAGTTTCTTCGTAGCAGACTTGTGGGCTGAAGATAATATGTGCACCACATCTGGATCCAGTGCATGTCTCCTGACTATAGTCGGAAGAGGAGGAGCCAGGCCGTCAATTTTAATGTGTGTAGGGACTGGTGTAGTAGTCCCGACTGATGAATCAGTAGGTCTGGGACCTGGTCCAGGAACCATGGACCTTCCAGAGCATGTTTCCGAAGATAGGAAACCACACTTGACGAGGCCAGTAAGGAGCAATTAAGATCATCTTGCTCCCTAAGAGATGCCTTTTGAATCACCCTGGGGAGGAGAGGAACTGGAGGAAGGCATAAAGCAGGCCGGTGGGCCAAGGATGGACTAATGCGTCCATAGGGCTCTTCCCGGAGCCGGGTTAGGGAGAAAAATTCTTTGCACTTCGCATTCAGAGGAGTCGCGAAGAGGTTGCAACACGGAACTCCCCATTCGCTGAAAATCTGCCTTGTAACTGTCATATTCAGAGACCATTCGTGAGGAGAGAGGATGGTTCTGCTCAACCTGTCGGCTATGACATTGGACTTGCCCGGTATGTGAGTAGCCACTAGGAAGCGTTTGGTCGAGACTGCCCATTCCCAAACTCTCATCGCTTCTCTGCAAAGAGGATAGGATCTGGTCCCTCCCTGTTTGTTCAGGTACCAGACAACTGACATGTTGTCTGAGTGAACAGCAATTATACCCTGAGGGAGGTAATCGTGAAGGGCTTGAAGGGACAGGAGTACTGCCCTCATTTCTAGGATGTTGATGTGGAGAGGGGTCTCTTCCGGGTGCCATTTACCTTGGACTGACCTGCCCAGGGAATGCCCCCCCCCACCCCATCTGGGAGGTGTCCGTGGTCAAAGTGGCCACCGGAGGAGGAAGAACAAAGGGTCGTCCCTGATCCATATTGGAGGACACTAGCCACCAGCGAAGGTCCCGTTTGCAAGATTCTGTGATCCATATTAGATGATTGAGAGGGAGTTCCTGAAAGGACCACTGAGTTGAAAGAAGCCACTGGAGGATTCTCATGTGTAACCTTGCCAAGGGAACTAGCAGAACTGTGGCAGACATCGATCCCAATAGCTGTAGGACCATTCTGGCTGGGGCTTTGGACCTGGGGAGTAAGGCTTGAACCTGATTTTGAATGGTCTGAATTCTGTCTGCAGGTAGATAGACCCGCATCTGGTTTGAATCTATCTCTACCCCTATGAATCTTATTCTTTGAGATGGCCGTAACACAGACTTTGGCCAAGTGAAGGTGATTCCAAGGGAATTGCCCAGTGATATTGTGGCTTGCAGGCTCCGTAGAAGTAGATGCTTGGAGGTGGCAGTTAGGAGCCAGTCGTCTAGGTACGGAAACACCTGGAATCCTAGACTTCTCAAGTGAGCAGTCACTACTGCCAAGCATTTGGTTAACACCCTGGGGGCTGTGGTGAGACCAAAGGGCAGCGCATGGAACTGAAAATGACTGCCTCCTAGGCTGAAGCACAAGTGTCTCCTGGACGTTTGATGTATTTTGATATGGTAATACCCGTCCTTGAGGTCTATGGAGCACATCCAAACACCTTTCTCCAACAATGGGAGAATGGTTTGTAAAGTGACCATTCGGAACTTGGACTTCTTGACTGAACGGTTTAGGTTGCTTAGGTCCAAAATGGGCCTCAAGTCCCCGGTCTTTTTTGGCACCAAAAAGAATCTTGAGTAAGTCCCTAATCCGATCTGGTCTGCGGGGACCGGTTGGATGACTCCTTTTTGCAGCAGCTTTGAAATTTCTGAGGCTGCGGTATCCCGTTGACTGGGTGGCGGGTCCGGACTGAGGGGGCAACAGAATGGGATGGAGTAACCTCCGGCGATAATTCGAAGCACCCATCGGTCCTGAGTGATCCCTTCCCAGGCCTTCAGGTGCTTCAAAAAACGACCCCCGACTGGCTCCGGAGCAGCACAGTTGGGCAATCCCTCAGGGACTATGAAAAGCTGAAGAGCCACGAAAGGACTCGCGGTCTCCAGTGTTGCGAGGGCCTCTGCCGCCTCTGGGACGGCGTCTTCCTGATGAATTTCCCCTCCTCTGCCTCTGGAGGGGAACCTTCCTGCTGAGAGGGGTAAGACTTCTGAGATCACGGAATCACATCTTCCCTCCTCTTTTAGCCTTGGGATAAGGCCGAAGGGAGTGGAAAATCGTGCCCCTCGGCAGTCAGAGTCTTACCCTCCTGTTCACAGCGGGTAAGTGTGTCTTTTACCTTGGGCCCAAACAGGGAGGACCCATCAAAGGGGGCGTCGGCAAATGAAGACTTGAAGGCCTCCACAAAATGACACAGGCGGAGCCAGGCTTGTCTCCGTAGAGCAATGCCTGTGCCGCTCTACTCGCCTTCGGCCGCATACGAAATGAGCCTCATGGACGAGTTCGAAATGGAAGACATTGTAGCCAGCTGAGATCCAACCGTCTGGGCCAGCTCCTCAGGCAGGTTACCTAAGAGGGTATCGGATAGCTCCTTAATCAGATCCCTCTGAAATCTCGTAAAGTGCGTCAGGTAGTTCAAAGACCTCAGAGTAAAGGCCGCTGAACTAAGGGTGCACTTACCGTACCGATCCATGCTCCTAGACTCCTTATTAGGAGGATGGACGGACATAGAAGCCTCTGCTACATCTTGCTGGGTAGCAGATGCCACCACCATAGCATCCACAGCCACGCCTTTTGTAAGGAACTCTCTATCTGGGGGCGCCGAGAGAAATTTGTTTGGACGAGCGGGCACCGGTTCCACAGAGTCTGGGTGTTCCCACGCCCTTCGACAGATCAAATCCAAGAGCTCGTCGAAGGGCGGAGACACCCAGGAGGCGGAGGGCTGAGCCCCGAAGGCCTTCAGGAACACCGACTCATCAGCAGAGGGAGGTTTGGACTGCCAGCCGCCTCATTGTTTTAGGGCTTCCAGGATGTCTGCAAAGGAGACATCATCCGAGGACGACTTGGGGGACCCCTCTGCATCATCGAGATCGGTATCAGATGTCAAAGACTCGTCAGGGGAGTCAACGTGCTTCCTCTTGCACGTTCTCTTCCTGGGAGGTTCTTCTGAAGAGGCTTCAGAAGGACCTCCAGGAGGGGGAGAAACCCCAGTGGGGGTAACCTGAGGCCCAGGGGCTCCGCTGTCTACGGACAGGGGGACTGCCAATGACCCAGTCTCCAAATGTAGGGAAGGAGCTGGGGAAATTGTGGAGGTAGCCAGTGAAGATTTGGCTAGAGCACTCCTCATAGCCCTGAAGGCGGGACCACCAGAATCCTGGGAAGGTCCCCCCTCCGTGGCCACGACAGTGGACGGTACTCCCGCCGCCGATGCACCAAGAGGGAGACTTGGGACCGAAAGCATCAATCCCGAAGCCTCCCCCCCAGGGCCGAAGGAAGAAGTCCGTGCACTGAACTCCGACCCAAGAGCCGGAGTCGGAGCAAGTGTCGGGCCTGACCCTAACACCTCCACTGGTTCCACCAACACCTGCTCCAACGGTGCCGAAGCTGTTGGAGGAGGAAGTACAGTAGGGGAGTGGACCATCGGCTCCGAAGCCAAATGGGCTGGAGCCGAAACCATCTTTTGGAACACCGGAGACTGGAAGAGTCGAAGGAGCACCCTGTCGATGTCCGAATCAGACATCTTGGATGATCTCAAGGATACCGATCGGGCCCGAACCGATTTCTCCATCGGCTCCGAAGGGCTCGGGGACCGGCTCCGAAAAGACTCAACAATTATCGGCTCCGAGGAAACCTTCAAGGAAATTTCCCTCGGTGCCAATAAGGACTTCGGCTCCGAGGGGGAAGTGTCTGAGCCGATGACCCTTATCGGCTCCAATATCAGTGGAGCCGATGAGGGTAACCCACCTCTCGATGCCCCAGACCTCGGCTCCGAAACCAGAGGGTCGAGGCTGGAGGCATCGAGGCAGACCGTTCCGACCTCGGCTCCGAAGTCCGTGGAGCCGATGGAGAAGTCTGCTTCGTTTTCTTAGCCGTCGGTTCCGACTGACTGGTCGGAGCCGGCGCTTTCCTCTTTTTAGAAGGAGACGGAGAGGAAGATAAAGCCTCCTCGAAGGAAGGCTTGATTAATCCTTTGAGGATTAATTTGTTTTTCCTCTCCTGGAGGACTCTGGAGGAAAACGCATGGCATACACTGCATGATTCCTGCAGATGTTTAGCGCCAAGACAATAGACGCACGAGGAGTGGTCGTCCGTTATGGACATTTTGAACCCACACCTCGTGCACTTTTTAAACCCGGAGGGTTTATGTTCTTTAGACATAATCCTACAAAAAGCAGACAACAACAGTAAACTTAAGGGTTTGACACACAGGAACAAATATGTATGCCAGAAACTCAGGAAATATTTAAACTAAAGAACTTTTTTTTTTTTTTTTTTTTTTTATACACACAAGAATGAGAAGAGAAAGGGGAAACAAGGAGGGTCAAGACCCTCTAACTCAAACGGGTACTTGACCCACACACAACCACTAAAGAAGTAGTAACCACAGGGGAAGGCCCCTCTAACTTAAACGGAACCTTCTCTGACAGGAAAATATACGAAAATTTCAATCAAACTACTAGAAACACACTCGTACACAAAGAATAGCCATTAAAACAGCTTTTGGGTTTGAATGAAGCAAATACTGACAGGAAAAAAGACTAATATATAGTACTTAGCCCAGCCAATGTTGAGACCACGTCCAAGCTCTGTAAGTGGCAAACGAGATCTGGGGGATTAGTGGTGGTGCATCCTGGGATAAAGATAGCTCAGCCAATTAGAGGCCTCGCTCTATAGCATAAGTGTGCCGAGTCGGAGCCGAGGGATCGGCTCCGAACCCATCAGTCAGAATGTAGGCGAGATAGGATCACATAACATCAGTTATTATTCAGGTTCATAAGTAATGCTGCATTTTGTTCACAGATGAGGCCCATTTTTGATAAGCATATCCCAACAAATAACATGTTCACTTTGCAAGAAGAGGAAAAAGACAAATAACAGTATGTTTTTAAAACTTTTTCTCTTAACATTTCCCCCCCTGAAAACACTTTTTATTTGTCTTTTTATTTCAGCAATATATGGTAAAAACTAAGTTTTTCTTTGCATACATTACTTCATTGGCAAGACAAACTTTTAAACTTCAAAAACATTTGCAAAAAGTCACATTTCAATGTATTCACTTTCACCAGTCTGTTACAATTGCTGGTACATCGTCTTCGTAACAGCAGTATCAACCAGTCTTTGTAGAAGACCTCTGATACAGGGTATACAACAACAACCACATACCACCACGATAGCCACAGTGACTCCAATGGACACCAGGAAACTGCTGATGAGATGACTCCATTTTCCAAACCACGCTTGTAGAAAGTCTGTAAAGGGATTACTTACCCCAGAGTTCTCTGCCAATTCTTCGGATAACATTTCCAAACCTTTCAAAGCTCGAGTGATACTTCCATCAGGCAGAGTGTAGTTTGGAATATATGTACAACAGAAAGTCCCAAATATCCTGCAAACTCCTCCTTCTTTGGCCAGGAGCATATCCAACGCAATTCGATTCTGCCATGCCACCTGCGAAGTGGCCTCCAGTTGTTCAGCAATTCCTTTCAATGCATCTTTGGTATAGTTCACAAAACGCTGCTGGTTATAGTAAATGTAGTTGATCCAGTCCACATTCTTATTAGGTTGAATCCAGACAAAGACGGATGTAAAACCAGCTGCTATTTGGTTTATTGCTTTGTATTCATCAGGTACGCCTCTTGGTACGCCAATGCTATCGATGTAGACACCGTTATCGAAGGATTGCTTCGGTGACTCTCTTTTTCTCCTACTCAACCACTTCGGCTTTATTTCAAGTTCTCTTATGAAATTGCTTGCTGGAACTGGGAAAATGTAGAATGGCAGAATTAACTTTACAAGTGCACAAGTTCCCTTCCAGGGAATCGTAAGCCTTGATCTGAGTTTGTTGTCTCCACATAACCACCATACGTCTGCTAAACTATGAGTTTGGTTCTCGAGAAATGGATTCTCATTGCCATTCACAGTAACATTGCAATAGTTCTGTCCCATATTGCCATAATTCTTCCCTGTGCCATCTCTGGAAATGCACATATACGAACCTGGATAGGAAATTGCTGCAGGCGGTTTCTCAACTTTGCTTATGACTGGAAAACGCGGAGTTTCATTTTTGCATTTATCTTCAGTTCTGTTGAAGAATAATTTTAACAGACACGTTAGGTTACCTTCATCTCACATCTATGGGACTGTCGCTAGTTGCTGTTTACCTTCAGCACAAGAAACACAGTTCTCACGATGTGCCTCTCGGGTACTATATCTAACCCAAGACAACCATTCATTATGGTGTACGAATCCCGTCTCGAGTAACAATTGTTCTTCTTCTGTGAAGGCAAAATCTGCTTTACTTGTAGCATTTTTAAGGCTTTGTACTTTAAGTTGGAGGGTCCCCAAAGGATCAGTTCCAATTGGAAGAGACACTCCGATTCCATAAACTCCTGAATCACTTTCTTGTGGTGACACAATGGTTATAGCAATTACTTCGGTACCTTGGAAATGCGCAATTTTTATTCTTTGTTGCCTGCTTTTATCTTTCTCTGGTATCACTGCACCACTTGTTTCCCATCCATTCACATCTGTTGACCACCAAACATTTGACCAGGACGTACAGTCTCTATTGCACAAGTATTTTGCACGAGTCAAGAAATTATCATTGTTCCATTTAGAACAGTCCAAAATTCCTTCACAAAGTTTCACCTTAAACACAGTAGTAACACCTGTATGCGCTTGCAGCACCACCATTCCTTTTTCTCTTGCAACTGTTCCTTCTCGTATGGACATATTTACTTTCGCCACCAAAATCATCATGTAACAGTTCAAGTACCAGTTGAACGTGGCCATCCTCCCTAAGGACTACGTCGTGCCATTGGTTTCTTCTCTGGGTTTGAGACGAACTAACCCCTATTGGGCTAATCCCCCTTTGTAGCCAGACTTTGCGCTCAGAGGTCCGGTGGAGTTTGACCAACATCAATGGTAGAAGGAAAAGTCTTGAGTTTTTTACAGTGGGTGATATGAATCCACAAAGTCCTCTCAGCGATCTTTACAGCCGTAGGTTTCGAGATAAGCACCTGGTATGGGCCTTCCCACCTGGGGGATGACCAAGTCTTTCTCTTCACAATTTGGATCCACACCCAGTCCCCGGGTGCCACGCTTAACAAGGTTTCATTTCTGGAATCTGCAAAGGAGTCATTGGTTACAAGAGATTTGGCATTTAGCAGCTTCTTCATATAATCCGCTAGATCCTCACCCCCCTCACGTTCCGCTGGCAACAATCCTTGCCACTGCGGGACGTAATATGGTCTCCCAAACAAAAGTTCAAATGGTGTAAGTCCTTTGTAGGAGGGTGAGATTCACATATACAGGAGTGCCAAAGGAAGGCACGCAGTCCATGATCTATGTGTTTCTGCCATCAGTTTGCGGAGCTTACTCTTCAAGGCACCGTTGTGTCTTTCCACCAGTCCAGCTGACTGGGGATGGGAAGCACAATGGTACTTAAGATCAATTTGAAACACTTGACCCAACTTCTGAACAATCTGGTTAACAAAATGAGACCCATTATCACTGTAAATGCGTCTTGGTAAACCAAATCGGGGAATTATTTCTGTAGTCAAAAGCTTTGCTACTGTTTGTGCATTCGGGTGCTTTACTGGAAAAGCTTCTACCCATTTAGAAAAAGCATCAATAATGACTAAACAGAACCTTTTTCCCTCTGAGGGTGTCAATTCAATAAAGTCCATACAGAGTGTGTGGAATGGATATGGAGGGGTGGGGAATGCCTGCTGAGACTTTTTAACTCCCCCCTGAGCATGATACTTTGCACATAATAAACAAGATAAACAGAATTGCTTTGCATAAGTTGAAAACCCCTTACACCAAAACACCTTAGACACTATTTGAGTCATCGTCTGTACTCCTACATGGGCAGGTCCATGGCTAACCAATGCCGCATACCTAAAAAGGTTTGAGGGCAATACCATTTTGCCATCTGATGCCCTATACAACCCATCCTGTTGAGTGATACCATATTTTACCCAACTACATTTTTCCTTCTGTGTTGTCAATGTTTGCATTACTTTTAGTGTCTCTAAGTCTAAGAGGTGTCTGGGCTCTAAATCATTGTCATGTAAAAGCAAATCATTTTCTTGAGCTGCCTTTTTGCAGCCATATCAGCAAGGGCATTTCCCCTGGAGACAGGATCTTTTCTGTTGGTATGTGCGGAACATTTACATATCGCTATCTGAAGTGGTAGTTGCACTGCATCTAACAACTGTAAAATTAAATCTCTGTGATTTATCGGTTTGCCTGTCGCAGTAACCATTCCCCTATTCTTCCATTGTTGAGTGAAAACATGCACAGTGGAGAAAGCATATTGACTATCTGTATAAATTGTCACTTTTTTACCCTCCCCTAAGGTACAAGCTCGAGTCAAAGCCACCAACTCAGCTGCTTGTGCAGAATAAATGTTTGACAATCTTTTTGCCTCCAAAACTTCAGTTTCTGTGGTGACAGCATACCCTACTAGTGTTTTTCCTACAGTGTCCTTCTTTGCTGATCCGTCTACAAACAAAACGAGATCAGAATCTATCAACGGAATATCCATTAAATCTGGTCGGGGAAGCACTTTGTCATGAATACTCTCTAAACAAACGTGTGGAGTACCTTCTTCTGGAGTCGGCAAAAGTGTCACCGGATTAAGAGTAGTACATCTTTCTATGGTCATATGAGGCTTTGTTAGCAGCACTGTCATACATGACAAATGTCGACTAGGAGATAAAAAGGTTATCTTATCTTGCAAAAGTATAGTAGCTACTGAATGTGGAACCCGCAATTGTAATGGGTGAAACAAAACTAATGATGCTGAGGCTTGTACAGCCATGGTGGCTGCTACTACAGCTTGAACACAATGCAGCAATGCCCTTGCAACAGGATCTAATCTGGAGGAGTAGAAAGCTATCGGTCTCTGTTTATCCCCATGTACTTGTACCAGAACCGAAGTCATATATCCTCCCTTACAATCAACCATTTGTATAAACGGCTTAGAATAGTTCGGAAAACCCAAAACAGAGGATCCTGCTATCAATTGCTTAATTCTATTAAATGCCTCTATTGCCTTATTTGTCCACTGTATATTATTCTTAGCTGCCATGGGAGTGTCATAGATCAGTGTGGTCAATGGCCCTACTTCCTCAGCATAGTTAGGGATCCAACTTCTACAAAAATTAGTCACACCTAAAAAGGACATCATCTCCCGCTTTGTCGTGGGCATAGGTGCCTCAAGAATTGCTTGTTTTCTTTTGTTCTCCAATTGTCTACCTGCCTGCGAAATTAAATAACCCATGTACTTTACTTGTGTTTTCCACAATTGTAATTTTTCTTTATTTACCTTATGTCCTTGCTCAGCTAAAAAACTAAGAAGGGCAAGGGTATCCCTTCTACAACTTTCCTGCGTGGGTGAGGCTAACAAAATATCATCTACATACAACAGAACCTGGCTTCCCTCTGGGGGAACAAATTGAGCTAAATTCGCAGCCATTTCTTGTGCGAATATTGTCGGACTCTCACAATAACCCTGTGGCAATCTGGTGTAGATGTATCTTTTACCTTGATAAGTGAATGCAAACCAAAATCTACTCTCCTTATGTAGTGGTATGGAGAAAAAAGCATTGCTTATATCTATGACAGAAAAATATCTGTGCTGAGGTAGTAAATCATTAAGTAATGTATAGGGGTCAGGGACCACCGGTGCTCTTGGTATCACAGCCAAATTAACTGCTTGTAAATCCTGAACCAACCTCCATGACCCATCCAGTTTCTTTACAGGAAACAACGGAGTATTGCAGGGCGAATCTGGACATTCAACAAGAATTCCTACCTGTTTTAGCTGCTCAATAACTGGCTTAATTCCTTCCTCTGCTTGTTTACTTAGCGGGTATTGGTGCTTACGAGGTCTAAAACCTGACTTTGGAGTTATACAAACTTCACCTGCTGTTTTCATCAGTCCCATATCCCCTTTACCTTTCGACCATAAATCTACAAGTAAGGCACTTAACGCACTATCTTCCTCTTGAGTTAGGAGGATTTGTCATGCCATTTCTGTTTTGTCATCCCTGAGGTGCACACTTGGTTGTGCCCAGGTCACCAAATTTAATCTTTGTACCTGGATCTGTTGATCTTTCAATTGACTTTCGGACATTGTTTCCCAATTTGTTACCTTTTTCGCCAAATCTACCCAATGTGTCCCCACCGCTTTAGTAATTGAAGTATGTGGGCTATAACCTGAGCGATATAAATAACTCATTTCCTTGGTCAAAGTACAGGTCACTACTGTATTACCTTGCATATCCCAAAACATATCATTCAAAATTATCCTTGCACATTTGTGCTTAAAGAATTATTTTTCAAATTCTTTATCCGGTCCAGGGGCCTTTCTGTAGAACATTGTACAATGTAAGTGTGCTGCAACCTGCGGTGACCCACTCCTAGATTTACTTAAAGCTAGGTTGATCAAATCTGTATCAACCCTCCCCGGCCCATTTGAAATCAAGTCCTGGCTATACCAGTAAAACAAGTCTTGTACTCCCTGTACCACCAAGCCATCCGCTAACCTTTTCGCTTCAATGCCTTTAGGTGTGGGAATTGCCGCTATTCCAAACAGATGCATCAAATCTCTTCCCAGCACATTAACTGGACAAACTTTCAATATAATTACCCTACACCTAACAGTTTGGTTTGTTTGCGGATCCGTGAACAATAGAGGATGAGACAGTGGTTCCTTATAGATTTTTCTGTTTGCCGCTTTCACAAGGACAAACTCATCTGTTTCGCAGTTCGGAGGCAGAACTGCTGGACCCAAAAGTGTACGCGATGCACCTGAATCACATAAAAACTCCACTTTCTGTCCCTCAACCAAAAACTCTATCATGGGTTTTTGATGTAGATGCATAGCAATACCCAAATTTGCCAGGTTTATGACTTCACAGTCACAATCCCGTCCTTCCTTATGAGTGTTCTGACATTCATCGCAGAGAGTGTCTGCCTCATCATCATCACAGTCATTCTCACTTTCTTCTTCTCTACAATAATCACAATAATGAATTTGGCGCCTTCCTTTACTATCATATAGTCATGCAGAGCCCTTGTTCGTAACCTGTGGGGGATGTTGCCACTCTTCACAGTCGGCAGCAAAGTGCCCACGTCTACCGCATTTAAAACATTCTCCACATTTTAACCTCCCCTCATATTGGTCTGAATGTCCACCCAGTTTATTTAACGTGTCCCATTTCGGGCCCCCACGTTTTTTTACGCCACCACGGCACCCTTGCCCCCTTTGGTCCTGTACCAAGAATATACCACCATCATCCCCTACTGCTAACACTTGTACTTTCTTTTTCTTTTTTAAATTGAAATGTCGCTCAGCATGCCGTGCATATTCAAACAAAGGTTGCAGTCTACATATTCTATGATCTACCATATGCTTAGTTATAAAACTACTTATCGGAGCCCTACAACCCTTAAGAAAAGAATTTTTCAATTGCTGTTCATACGGACTATCATTGGTCTGATCCTGCGGAATCATCATTCCACAATGGTTATTGAACACTTCTGTCAATCTTACAATATAGTGATCTACAGATTCATCATCATTTTGGATGTACTGATTTATTACTGTCCAATCTGCTCTTGGACGCCACTTATCAGAAATTCTCTTTAACAGATCAGTGACTCGTATGTCTAACACCCCAGAATTATGCTTTAATGTAGTGCCGTCATCTGCCTTACATGTCCAAGTAACACAAACTAAGTGCCAATCTGGACCCAGGATTTGTCGCACTACTTGTTCTACTTCCAAACCATTTAGATGATAACTTAAACGCATACCAACTACGTCCTCAGAAAACTTTTGAAAATTAACCTTGGGAGGAGGAATACCATCTGTAGCTTGTTTTATATCCTCTCTAGCCCAGGGACGATAAACTAAAATAATTGGCTCTTGTCCAACATCCCCTGCTTGTGGATTTGCAACTTGTATTAAGGGAAGAGCTTCTGAGTAGTCAGAAAGTTTAATGGCCCAACATCCTTGCCCTGCTGGTCCTGACCTTAACTGCATAGGTTGGTCTACCTGTTGCAAAGCAACCTTGGGTACTACGGGAATTTGCAAGTAAATTGGAGGGGTCACAACGCTTCCTTGAGCAGCCAATAACCCACCCTGCTGTACAGATCCCACATCTTCAGACTGATATTGAAGAGGTTCCGCTGGTACGGCAGCAGCAATTTCCCCATACGGTGGGGCAGTTGCCTGCCTTTGTACCACACAAACTGTATGCTCATCCTCCTTATCTAAAAATAAAGCTACTTTTCCACTTAGCACCAGTGATCCATTTTGATTTATTTTTTTCTTTTTCCTGGCACTGTTTTTCTTTTATAGCATGTTTATTTGCTTCTTCTAACCATTTTTGTGCTTGGGGAAATCCCAAGTGTCTTTGCTTTTTAGTTCTAGTTCCTGCATCTCTTTTCAAATCTCTAACCAATTTTGCACAGGCATTCTTATTCAGGGTACCATCAAAATCATATTTCAACTTCCACTTTTTCAAAAATTTAACATTATTTTTGTTTAAGCCTTTCATATACTTAGCATCAACATTTAAACAGACATCACTCTCACACTTGCAGCGACTCGAACCCATGTTTCCCCTAGATTTCTTATTTTAGGACTGTATCAAAGTTATTTTACAGGGCTTTCTATAAAATGGGGCTATCTTAATGGGTGATCTTAACAAAAGAATCTTAACAAGTAATCCTACCCACCCTTAACTAAAAGTAAAACCCTTGTTGACAAGATTAAATTAAATTAAAAGAAAATTTAGTTTTCATCCTACCTGAACCAGATGAGACTCCATTTCCCCTTTTCATTCAGAAACCGTCCCTCAGATAGGGATCAGGGAGTGGCCGGCCTCCTTTCAACGACAAATCAGTCGGAGGGCTTTCAGTCGAGGGAATCTTAAGATGAGAAACCCTCACCTGCACAGGTTTTTCGGTCTCTCTGTCGGTCTGATCCGTATCTTCGTAGAGGTTTCCGGTCCGAAGGACCAAAATGTCAGAAGAAAAATTCAAACGAGTCACATCTGCCTCAGGTGATGAAAAACTTCTTTATTAGCAGCTAACCAGATTACACAGCATGTTGGCCAAGATGATCTCCTCCTCTGGTCAACTTGTTTACTGACATCAACTTTTATACTGCAAGCAAAACAACTTTTTGTTACATTTCTGACCGTTGACAGTTGGCTATGAAAAACACCTGTGATAAACATGTTTATCATAAATCACCTCAAACCAACAGTTAGTACAGAATGCTCAAGAAGTACAGAATGTTCAGTTCAAAAATGGTAGCTCAAATTTTCCAGGACACACAGCCTGCTTCAGTAAATTAACTCTTACTCAGCCGTGCGTCCTTATCCCAGGCTTCACTAAGCTATAACCAAGTCTCTTTATTCTGAAAAGCAGAAAACAGTTATTATTCAGGTTCATAAGTAATGCTGCATTTTGCTCACAGATGAGGCCCATTTTTGATAAGCATATCCCAACAAATAACATGTTAACTTTGCAAGAAGAGGAAAAAGACAAATAACAGTATGTTTTTAAAACTTTTTCTCTTAACAATCGCCTTCAAAACCCATTTGTCTGAAACTATCTGACAACAAGCTGGGGTACTGAGGATCAGATACTGAGAAGGTGGAAGGGAAATAGGGGGATGAGGAGAAGGAAGGAAGGTGACCAGGTCTCCTGCTTAGTCATGCAGAGGCTGGTGTTTAATGTATTTTTTGGGGAAAGTTCCTTGTTTTTTTTGAATTTGCCATTCTTCTTAGAGCTTGCCTGTTATTAGGCTGTTGATGTTTGCCTGTTTTGAAAGAGGTAGAGGGTTTGGAAGGGAAGAATATCAGGACCAGGAAAATCCTTGAAACTCCCTGCATTAATTTACCTCTTTCATCCCATTGTTTGAGAACATGTGTAGCAGAAGGCCCAAATAAAAACTTCTGATTCTTGAGAATGTACAATTTCTGAAATTAACTCATCTGAAAAGTTCTGGGTACATACCCAAACAAATCTCAAAACAGTAGCTAAAGCAAAAGCCCTGGAAACAGTATCAGCACAATCATACACACTTTTAATGCATATTTACAGACATTGCTGTATTCTGGGCTGTGGTGTAGTTCCTGTGTTGTCCATTACCTTACTTGGATAGAAGGAAGTTTCTTTGCTCACCAGTGGGAGTGGGGAGCCTTGAGCAGCCTACTTGTCCTTGGGGGAAGTGACCTCAGCACAAGAAACTGTAGTAATTGGTTGTTTGGGACCATTTCCAGCTCTTTTGTAGTTCACTGTTTAAAATCCGCCTCTGGGCGTTTTTTTCTGGCTATACTGCTCAGACAAGCTCCACGTGGGTTTACAGAGTGGTCCTAGCAGCAGGGAACTCAGAAAAGCGACTACCTTCTGGATTTAAGTATCTTTGCTTTTTTTCACTTGAAATAGCTTCTGTAGCTTACCTTGAACTAGCCTGAACTGTTTTTTGACTGATTGCTGCATTTTTTTAAAATCTGCACTTAAAGTTACATTTTAGTCAAATTTGATCGAAAGTTTGCTTGTTTGTTTGTTTAATTTAACTGTGGAGGCTGCCCACTAAAGTGTGCTAGCCTGTGTAACTAATTTATCACTGTTTCTGCATTTTCTGTGTGTTTCTACCAAAAACAAAAACAAAAATAATCCTTGTTTTCCCGCCTTCCTCGACTAGTTTAGACCAGTTTACAGGCATTGCTGTATTCTAGGCTGTGGTGTAGTTCCTGTGTTGTCCATTACCTTACTTGGATAGAAGGAAGTTTCTTTGCTCACCAGTGGGAGTGGGGAGCCTTGAGCAGCCTACCTGTCCTTGGGGGAAGTGACCTCAGCACAAGAAGCTGTAGTAATTGGTTGTTTGGGACCATTTCCAGCTCTTTTGTAGTTCACTGTTTAAAATCCACCTCTGGGCATTTTTTTCTGGCTATACTGCTCAGACAAGCTCCACGTGGGTTTACAGAGTGCTCCTAGCAGCAGGGAACTCAGAAAAGCGACTACCTTCTGGATTTAAGTATCTTTGATTTTTTTTTCACTTGAAATAGCTTCTGTAGCTTACCTTGAACTAGCGTGAACTGTTTTTTAACTGATTGCTGCATTATTTTAAAATCTGCACTTAAAGTTACATTTTAGTCGAATTTGATCTAAAGTTTGCATGTTTGTTTAATTTAACTGTGGAGGCTGCCCACTAAAGTGTGCTAGCCTGTGTAACTAATTTATCACTGTTTCTGCATTTTCTATGTGTTTCTACCAAAAAAAACAAAAAAATAATCCTTGTTTTCCCGCCTTCCTTGACTAGTTTAGACCAGTTTACAGGCATTGCTGTATTCTGGGCTGTGGTGTAGTTCCTGTGTTGTCCATTACCTTACTTGGATAGAAGGAAGTTTCTTTGCTCACCAGTGGGAGTGGGGAGCCTTGAGCAGCCTACCTGTCCTTGGGGGAAGTGACCTCAGCACAAGAAGCTGTAGTAATTGGTTGTTTGGGACCATTTCCAGCTCTTTTGTAGTTCACTGTTTAAAATCAGCGTTTATGCGGCTTTATGCTGTCAGACGCATAGCGCGCCAGTTAAACAAGGTTAAACTTTCTCTGGCTCTGCCAAGTCTGTTCTTCAAATTTTCCCTTAAGGAAGCTCTACTCTTAGTATAACCAGACTACTCACTGTATTATAAGCCTAGTACTTGTTCTCAATACTTCTCTACTAAGTAAGCACTCTTGTACTAAGTAAAGCACTACATCTACTTACCACCCCTGTGAATACCCACTTCCCTTAAAGGTATACCACTCCCTTATACTGTTCTAGCATGTCGAGTGGTAGATTACTGGCGTCTCCAGTTCAGCTGGTCAATCTGGGCATCTTGAGACAATGCTACAATTGTCTCATGTACACAGACAACCCTCTCCTCCTCCCAACAAACACAAATACATGTGAGAGATGCAACTATATAGCCAAACTGGAGGCTGAACTCTCTCAACTCAGGGCTGGCATGACCAGACAGGAGGAGATGGCAACCACACACACAACAATCCCAGTCCCACATAGACCTACCACAACTGCAAACCAAACACATAAAAACACAAAGACATACTCGGAGGCTCTAATAAAAAACTTACCAAAACAACAGAGGCTCCCAAAGCAGACATCCAAAAATCCACCACCTCAAAACAAAACACATGCAACACATACTTCAATAAATCAGTGTGTTGACCAATTGCAGCCCTTAAGGCCAAAGACCTTGCCTGATACACTAGTAATAGGTGACTCCATAGTCAGACACACTGATGTCCCACTGACCAGGCTGAACAAGGAGAAGGTGACTGTGAGCTGTCTATTGGGAGCTAGGATCCACCACATAACACACAAACTCAGGTCACTCCAAAGCAAGTACAAATATGACTCCGTCATTGTCCATGCTGGTGTGAATGACCTGAGACGTACCTCCCTGGACTACATGAAAAGAGACATAGAGGAGCTCTCCAATTATGTAGCCCAGGCTGGTATGACCCTGACCCTGAGCAGCATCTTGCCCTCACCAAGAATGATACCACAATACAAAGACAAGATGATCAGCTTTAACAATTGGCTCAAGTACTGGTGTCATTCTAAGGGGATCCAATGTCTGTCTGCCTGGGATGATATGTTGGACAAGCCATGCTGCTTCACAAGGGATGGCTTACACCTGTCACCACTGGGCTTCCGGATATTGGCTAAGGCTCTTGCCACCCCCATAGTGCCTTTTTAGGCAAGGCTCAAAAGACAAACCCACCTCCTTAGAAAACAAAATGGAAAAAAGCTAAGGGTAATGCTGCTCAATGCCAGAAGTCTAAATCTCAAGATGCAGGCACTTGATGCACTCCTCAGCATGGAGAACATCGACGTCTGTGCAGTAACTGAAACCTGGTTCAAGGCTCCTGAGAGCACCCCAGCGCTACCAGGCTATACCTCGTATCATGCTTTTCGGCCCCAAAACCCAGGCCGAACCACAAAGGGAGGGGGAGTGTCCATATTCATAAAGGACACCCACACCTCCAGGTTAGTAGCAACACATAAAGCATCAGCAACCATACAGGTGCAACTAACCATAGGCAAAACTGCTATACAACTGGTAGCATGTTACAGACCACCCTCCCAATCTCAAGAACCCCACTCAGCCTTCCTGAAGACATTGGAGGATATGAATGTATCACAAAATACCATCATACTGGGAGACTTCAACTACCCAAACATAGATTGGGTACATTATTCTAGCCCTAATACCCTAGCCCAAAGGTTCCTGGAATTCATAAATTGAAATGCACTGGAACAACTAGTCACCTCTCCCACTAGGGGAGATAATATACTAGACCTGATCATCACAAACATGGGGACAAAATGCTCCACACCGGAAGTATACCCCTCACTAGTGATATCTGACCACAAACTAATCACCCTGGATATACATATCCCACCTCCACCCCCAGCACAAAAGACCACAGTGAAAAACTTCTCAAAAGCAGACTTCACTCTTCTTAAGACTGAGATGGTATCCTTTAAGCCCACTGTGCCAGTGGATACCACATCCCACAATGCCGAATCCTTCACAAATGCTTTCTATGGACATCTCCAAGAATGCATGGATCATGCAATCCCAAACAAATCCAAGTCCCTCTCCACCAAATGTAGGCATCCTGTCTGGTGGACCTCAGCCATAAACAAATTGTATAACAAAAGAAGGAAGCTACTGCACGTCAGAGCGAAATCCCATGAAGGGAAGACATCTCTGATCAACATTAGCAGAAAACTACGTTCTCTCATAAAAACATCCAAGGCAAACTTTGAGAGAAAAATCGCTAAGGGCACTAAAGATAACCACAAAGCCTTCTTCAGCTATGTTAGAAACCTGGGCGGAAATCCTCAGATATGCTCAGAGTTGGTTCACAACAACAAAAAATACACTGAACCCACAGATATTGCTAACATTCTGGCTGACAGGTTCAGTGCAAATTTCTCGCCTCCTTCACCCCCAAAAGAAGAAATACTTATCCCAGCTGAATGTAATCTCCCTGTCATCTCAGATGTCCAAGTGAGAACCGCCCTAAACAAAGCAAAAAACACAGCATCAATGGGACCTGACGGTATCCCGGGGTGCGTGTTACGTGAACTCAAAGAGGAGCTAAACCCACACATAAAAATGCTATTTAACCTTAGCCTTACTTCGGGATATGTACCTGAACACTGGTGTACAGCAACAGTGGTCCCACTCCACAAGGGGGGTGCCTCTGCAGACCCTGGAAACTACCGCCCCATAAGCTTGACTAGCCTGGTCTGCAAAGCTATGGAAAGAATCATTATGGAACTCATAAACGGAGACATGGGGGACCTACAGATGCCTGACCCCACCCAGTTCGGCTTTGTAAAGGGCAGATCCTGCCTTTTAAACCTGGTTGACTTTTTCGAAACAGTCACTAGAGCCATTGATGAGGGCAAAGCAGTCCATACAGCATACCTGGACTTGGCTAAGGCCTTCGACACAATACCCCACTCAGGCATCATAGATAAGCTAAACAGCTTAAAAGTAAACCCTTATGTCACTAGATGGGTTGCAAACTGGCTAAAGGACAGAACCCATAAAGTTAAAATCGCTGGAGCAATGTCAGACTCAAAGCCAGTCACAAGTGGTGTCCCACAGGGATCTGTCCTGGGACCCCTCTTGTTCGGCATTTATTTCTCAGATGTTAAAGCAAACATGGGAGGGCTGTGGCTGACAAAGTTCGCAGATGACTGCAAACTAGGCGCCATAGTCGATACACCAGCAGATACACACATCCTACAAAAAGGCCTCACTGAAACGGACAACTGGTGCCATAGTCACGGCCTTAAACTAAATGCCAAAAAATGTATAGTCATCCCTTTTGGAAAAAACAAAGTACCCACAAATTATCACATAGACAGCAACCCACTGAGTATGGCAAAAGTAATCAGAGACCTAGGGACCCAAGTAGACAGCGACCTCTCATTTGACACCCACGTTGCCAAAGTGGTTAGAAAAACATTCTACCTTGCACACCTCTTCATGAAGGGTTTCACATCCAGATCCAAGGATGTCATTGTACCCCTATATTCCTCCCTCATCAGACCCATGATTGAGTACAATGCCCCATTTGGTATGTACCTCACCCGGCACTTGCAACAGCTGGAGAGACCACAAAAGTACCTCACCAAAAGGATCAAGGGTCTCCAACATATGTCTTATTCTGCCAGACTAAAGAAACTTCAGCTCTATTCAGTAGCATACCGCCTGCTCAGAGGTGATCTCTGCCTGATGTACAAGGCCATGTCCAATCAGGATCTGATGGACATGCTCCACCTCAAAAAATCCAAATCCATCAGGACCACGAGAGCTAAAGATTTAAACCTCGGCACAAGTATGAATAGGACATGCTGGAGGGATAGATTCATAACCCAGAGGCTTCCCATGCTTTGGAACAGGATCCCAGTTCGTATTAGGCAGAGCCCCTCACTGACTCTCTTCAAGAGAAATCTTGATGAGTGGATGGGAGATCGTAAGTTTACCCCAGGGGTCACATCTATGTCACTGCTAGACAGGGGCACAGTAAACTAATTCTATTACATAAGGGGACCTTCACTGTATCACTACTAGACAGAGGCATAGTATTCTAGATTTATTCTGTACATTTTTGCACCATTTCATGGGGTGGCAAAAGCCACATCACTATGGCTAGGCTTACAAATGCCCCAGGGCAGATAGCCTAGTACTATACTATGAATCTATGAAACTATGTTTAGGGACATGAGAGAGGTTAGATACCATCTGATTCACATAAGCCCTACCCTCTGGGTCAGGGAAACAGAACAATGTCTCAAACTACTGGCACATTTCAAAATAAACTTCCACATATAGCTTAGGTGATTAAGGTTTTCTGAAGGCTAGAACCAAAGAAGAAAAACATTCCATTACCCTCTCTGTCTAACCACTTACCCTTCTTATCCCCAGGAAATGGGCTAGAGGTAGAAAGAAGTTTTGGTGTAATGGTAGCTAGGTCAGCTCTAAGATGAGAGTTGTTGTTTGTCTTTTCGGCTTTTCCCGGTTAGGGGTCACCACAGTGGAACTCCGGTCCGCTAATGATTGGCAGTCGCTTTTTATGGTGCTGAGTTGCCAGCTCAACACCCATCCTTCAGTGAAGGCATGCCCATTCACGCATGTCTTTCGGAGACCACTCGACTGTGGGGAGGACATGCAGACTCCACACAGAAGGCACTCCAGCTGAGAATCGAACAGGAGAACCTCTTGCTTTGAGGTAACAATGCTACTGCTGTACCACCGCAGATGTATCAGCACTAAGATGAGAGTAAATATATTTATTCACTTGAGAAACTCTATACATTTTATGTGCTATTTTTGTAACTGATGATAGAGAGAGAGAGAAAGAGAGAATCAGGAGCATTACAGGCACATTTTAAGGCATCCCCCAGTGCTGGCAAAATAGGAGGAATGGGTGCAGTATTAGGGTCTGTGGCTTCTTGTTGAAGTAAGTCATCATGTCTTTCCACCTCAGGAGGAAAGAAAGAAAATACATCTCTCAATCTGGAAATAGTCTCAGAAAATAAGAAAGCATCTATCTGTACACCCTCAGGCTTACTGTCTGAAGAATTAGAGTACTTTGCTAAAGAACCTTCAGGTGACAAAAACCCAGCTTCTGTCAACAACAGAATCATCAGAACAGACAGCCTCTTCTTTAGAAGAAGGAATACATATAGTAAGTGGAGGCATGTGGCACCCAGCAATGACTGACTGCAATAAACTCCTGGCCAAGGTAGTAACATCATTTTTATAAACCAAAACCATCTACTTAATTTCTATGCGATTAACTTTCTGTTTTTTTTTTCTACGGACAGTCCTCATAGGAGAGTGGCAAGGGGCTAGCATATTATCCTGAGCAAGAGGTGTCTTTCCCCAGACACCTTGAGAATATCCTCCCGAAGTACCTCCTGTACACAAAATGTAAGTTCACCCATGCCCAAGCTGGGTACTAGAACAGCTGCAGAGGATTTATCTGACTCCTGGTCCCTAGTGGCTGGCAATGGTACATCAGAGGGATTTGAGGAAACAAATAAGAAGTCTGAGAAACCAGAAGTAGGCACTACAGAGTCACCTTCAGTTGTTTGAGGCTTTGTGAAAAATCCTGCACTGAAGTCAAGGACTCATTATTTATTTATTTATGTTAATAATTAGGTATGTTTGGAGAAGGACCAACAAGACGAGGGCAAGTGTCCATGTTGTAACCAGGGAAGAAGACAGTCCTTCCATAAATATAATAAATTGACAAAAACTATGTTACACAAGCAGCATTTTAAAATTCTTCTGTCAAAATAGTCACAGATTTTCAAAAATGAGCTGCCCTGTAAATCAAAATAAATGAATAAATAAACACAAGGAACACGCAAGCATTCACATAAGGAACCACTTTTCCTCTAGAAAAATACTTTATATACATAATAGTAGTAAAACCCCTCCTGTTTTTTTGTTTTGTTTTGTTGAGGTGGTGGAGTACTGTGTATAGTTTTGTTTGTTTGTTTGTGTCTTTCGGCTTTTTGTATAGTAAGTAGTAGTATTTTAGGAACAATACAAATTGTGAGGTGTGAGAGATGAGAATGCTTGTCTAAAATATTAAAATAAATGTAAATAAACATAGAATAAACCCTACGGCACAAAACGATAGTCTATTGCTATAAAACAGTTCTTGGAGACAAAATAATGGTTATAGAGGAATGCCAACTGATATTTATTTATTTATTTTATTTAGTGACATTTGTTAACCATGTTTGTCCAGCTGGGCCAGAGACACATTTTCAGTAGAGACCAGAGGAGAAAAGCTCCAGTTTCAGACAGTATACTTTACATAAAAGTTTGGTTTACAATACATAGAAATTCAGTTTATAATACATAAAATTGCAGTTTACCGTACAAATACATAGAAATTCATAGTGATTAGATAAGAAAATTAATTAGGTAAATCAGATCGGTAGATATAGTAGTAAAACCCCTCCCGTTTTTTTTTTTTTTTTTGTTATAGTATCAATAACAGTTCTGAAGTGGTAGAGTATTGTGTATAGTAAGTAGTAGTATTTTAGGAACAATACAAATTGTGAGGTGTGAAAGATGAGAATGCTTGTATAAGGAGGAAGGAGTATCAGGAGGTAGAGTAAGATGCTAAGGTAATATGAGGGAAAAAGTTGTAGAAGATTAGGATAACAGATTAGGTAGGGTCATGACAGGTACAAGTTTTGGCATTAAGTAAGTGAAGTCTGAATTCTTTCTTAAAGTGAATTGGGTGGAAAATAGACTGTATGCGTGAAGGAAGTTTATTCCAAGCTTGGGATACAGTGGATTTATACAGTAGTTTACCTTGGTTAGTAGATGTCTAGGAGTTGCTGGTTAGAGGTGTGGAGTGTGCGAGTGGGAGTATAGGTGGATATGCCCGAAAAGCCGCTATTCGTAAAGTGATATAATGGATATAATGCAATTTTCATCAGAAACAGAGTAAACAATAAAAATACAATGAAATGTAATAAAATTATTAACTATATGTATGGAGGGGGTCCCCAAAAGGGGTGTTATCTGTCTGACAGGAAGCAATGGCTTACTGCTGCTTCACAGAAGCATCAGAGATCGATTTGCACAAGGTGGCAAGAAAGTACTGAAGACTTTTACTCAGTCTGACTGATTTTATAGTTCTCTCTAAAAGGATTAGCCTATAGGCAGCCTGAATGAGTATGTAGGAGGGGGGGGCTACAGCTTTGGGAAGCTGGCCGGGTGCTGCATCCTTGGCAGGATTCAACCCATAGGCTACTGCAGCAGTGAGAATGGTGAACAACAGATAATAAAATAAGATCAAAATAAGATGTATATTACTAATTGATGGAATATTAATACAACAGAGACAGATTAAGGTGGGTGAAAATATCCTCTCCAATGTAAAATAATCAAATCCAAATACCACCTACTTGTATGCAGAAATGCATACATAGTGCAAGAGAAATGCAAACAGAATTTAAATCATTAATCACATTTTAAGTAAATAAAATACAGACTGCAAAGTGAACAGCAACATTAACATGAGTTTAAATTAAAATTATAAATTTAAACAATGGAATACTGTTCATATCATTCATTCAACATCACTACTGTATTTACTTTTGGCCTTGCCTTTAAAAAATAAATCATTACTGGGGTGTGAACTTGGCAGGGATTTCATTTTCTACTTGAATCCATTTCTGACCTAAATGTCTATTTCCATCAATTCCCTGTTCCACATGTATGCATGCACCTTTCCGTCCAGCACTGGAAAAGTAAGAGATCCCCTTTAGCACGATTCTCTTTCTCATTGCTCAGCCTGAATCTTGCTTTTCAGCCTGCTTGTCATCATTTCTTGTTGTATTTTGTGATCTGTGTAGTATAGTCACTCTTTCCTTTCCTTTCCATTCCATGGTGCACTTTGTCCCCTTCTGAATTTACATTGTAACCCAGCCATCAGTTTTTCAGCTCTTGCCCTTACTCTGCATCCTGAATCCAAGCATCATTCTATCACATTCTTGTCCATCACTGCCCAAGGTTATTGTTAATAGCATAAAATAGCTGTAACAGTCTTCTATGATCTTGTGTGTCACACCTGAAAATGGAGAGTTTATGTTTAATGTATTATCATAAAAGGTTAATCAGTGGCAGATCCTAGCATTATGTACGCGCAACAGTCCTTTCTATCTAGTCATTACTGAAATTATGGATGCTTCACATCAGTGAAGAAAAATAAACTTTCTGAAAACAGTTCTGTGGAATTTTACTTTGGATGATAAAGCCATAACAGCTGTCTGTCTATGTCTTAACTCAGTGAAGTTGCAAATCATAATAACAGAAACCAGGTCAGTAAACATCAGTGATGACAGGTGAGTATCAGCTCAGATGGACAGGTAGAAGATGTTATGGGAGAATTCTGAGAGTTATGTCTGACCATCTACAGTATCAATCCTTTACCAAATTTGACTTTAACATATTTGTCACATTGGCAAAAACATGCTGCATGAGATAGTAGCTGATCTGGTCTCAATTCTGTTTGCTTTTATCATTTCTAGTTTGTCTACCACAGGAGTTCATCCTGTGTAAAGTGACAAGGCTTTTCTAGATGAATGGCCTTGAAAGAGGGACCAAATAATGCTAATTGTGCATATGAGACATTATTTACTTCAGTGTCAGAAGC
This sequence comes from Protopterus annectens, assembly GCF_019279795.1. NCBI lineage: Eukaryota > Metazoa > Chordata > Ceratodontiformes > Protopteridae > Protopterus > Protopterus annectens. The sequence goes on from NC_056750.1 coordinate 589,897,446, forward strand.
TCACTTACAAGAGATGCCTCATGGCCTTTAACATCCTACTGTTAAACAAAATATGACTTCATTAAAACTTCCAACTCTTTAATGATGCCCGAAATACAAAAACACATGCACACACAAACACAATTCAAGTGGCATGCACATGCACTTCTGCAAGGAAACTTGTGGGTTCCATGTTCTACTCTGAAACAGTCATATGACAGCACTTATGGTGTTGCAATTCCTACATGTTTTAATGAACACTTAAGAGCTTTTCTGAAAATGTATTTGTTAGAATGACTGTAACAGTAATTTATATATTACTTAAACTGTTAGAAAGCTGATCTTTTACTTAGTTCCCATTTACTACAGAAAGGTTAGCAGTGCCCCCTGCTGTTAACGTTTAGAAACCAAAATCCATTTCTAAAATTATTTTCATTGACTTTTGTACATACATAGACAGAATTCAGAAATGCAAAAAAAAGTACCTAGGAATTCAGATTGAAAAAAAAAAAAAAAACCTTCAGAGCTTTCATCTGTCCTGTCTCTAAAAATTTTATTAGATGAAAACTTGTTTCTACTACCTGATCTAAGAGTTTGTAAGAAGGTGAAACAAGGATCTCATTAACCTATTTCTTGCCCCCCCCCGACTGTTGCTCCAACCATCTGCTCCTTTTACTGAAGTATGCTGTAAACACCCTTGTACTCTAAGCAAGTGTTTCTCTTTTTTGCCCTGCCTACTATTTACTCACCATCCAGTCCCTATGTTCTCACCCCGAAATAACAACTGTGTTTTTTCATTCTACGTCAGTGTCACTCTCCCAGTGACAGTACTCTGTTACACTGACATTCTTTGTCATTGCTAATTATTACACAATGAGCTGAAACTGTCTGGATTACTGCATTAATACTACCTAATTCATCTTTGTTGTTGCGCTACTACTGTTACATTAATGGTCCACACAAACTGTTAGCAAGATTATCTGTACTCTGGACTATGGCTTGGAGTAAGCACCTCATTGGTTCTTTCAAGCTTTTTTAAAGTTGTTTCAGGTTTCAGCTTTCTGTTACTTAAGAAGTTAACTTGTGAGTGTTTCTGCCATTTCACACTGAGCTAATCGGAGGAAGGGTACTGAGCAAACTGATCTGTGATATATAACATTAAGTATCCTGTTTTTTGCTTATTTTTACGAGTTATTTATAGCACTTTTATTGTCTGCTGCATACTTTTCTAGCTAGTTTCACTGTGTGTGAGGTATTTACTGGAAATTTTCTACATTTGTTAAGCATCTGTTTGGGTTTGTTTGTTCTGATTTCCTGCCAAGGAGTGTATCATATAACTTATTTTTTGCAGTTAAAAGCATTCTTTATAGTCTCCTTGCTCCTTTATCTGTTTAAAACTTTAAAGGCACACTGCTGCTTTTCTGCTGTGATAAACATTTCTGCAGTTTTTTTCTGCCTAAGTAGTGTGGGTAGTTGTAGCATTGTCCTTATTCAGGCTTGTGTTTTGGGCCTAGTTGTTTGTTTGTAGAGGCTGTTTGTCTGATCACATGTTCCAGGCCATCTTAGTTTAGCCAAAACCATTCTTGCATTTCAGTGAGAGGGAAGTGTTTGTGGTCATTGGCTGATTGCGGTTACCTGGACTATGGCTTGTAGTAACCACCTCATTGGTTCTTTCAAGCTTTTTTAAAGTTGTTTCAAGTTTCAACTTTCTGTTACTTAAAGGGGCACTGGCTCATTTCTAAAAATCACACTTCTGCCTCGGACCGAAGCTGAAAACACTACCACCCCCTAAGCTAATCACCTCCCTGTTTGTGACATCAGTAATGACGTCCTAACAATCCCACCCACCTTGTTAGCATTCTCCTTTTTTGTGAGATCACAGTAAGTCCCTGCCCAGCAATCACTTTATATCCTATTCCCATTGCAGTTTTTTCCCTGTGTAAACTGCAAGACTATCTATCTAGTTCCTACATTTTAAAAGACTGATCCAAGGGCAATTGTAAAAAAGCACACTGACAAGGTAAGGGCAGCAACAGTATACCTCGTAAACTTTTAGCACAGTAATCAGGGAAACATGGACCCAATAAACTTAGAACATTGTTAGAATAACAGGATTAGTGATGACGTGTTTTTTTTCTGAAGCATATGCTTCAGAAAAAAAACACGCCATCACTAATCCTGTTATTATTTATTGGCTGCAGCTCTGGGTGATTTGCCATCAAAACCCCAAATTAATGAAGAACGGACCAAAAATATGAGCTAAAAATCTGGACAGTTTGGAGGTCTGCATAGCCCGGGACCAGCCGATCCCAATCTCTCTTGAATGAAAAAACGGCTTTTAAAAGCCGGTTTTCACTTGCAGCCAAACGTCGGTACAGTAGCTCTCTCTGTCTGGTCTTAACTGTAGCAACTGTTGCTGGAAGACAGTTTGCTGCAGTTTAAAAGTATAAATGCACTATTTTTTTTTTTTTTATAGAAGGCAAGAATCTGGACAGTTGAGAGCTCATAGCCCTAGACCAGCCGATCCCGATGTCTCCTAAACATCATACCGGCTTTTAAAAGCCGGTATTTCACTTGCAGTCAAACCTCAGCAATGGAGCTATCTCTGTGTTTGGTTTTAACTGCAGCAACTGTTGCTAGAAAACAGTTTGCTGCAATTTAAATCTATAAATACACTATTTTTCTGTTTTTTTAGGAGGCAAGAATCTGAACAGTTGAGAGCTCACAGCACTGCACCAGCCGATCCCGATGTCTCCTAAACGTCATACCGGCTTTTAAAAGCCAGTATTTCACTTGCAGTCAAACCTCAGCAATGGAGCTATTTCTGTGTTTGGTTTTAACTGCAGCAACTGTTGTTAGAAAACAGTTTGCTGCAGTTTAAATGTATAAATACGCTATTTTTCTATTTTTTTATAGGAGGCAAGAATCTGGACAGTTGAGAGCTCCTCACAGCCTCGGACCAGCCGATCACGATCTCTCCTGAATGAATGAATGTCATACCGGCTTTTAAAAGCCGGTATTTCACTTGCAGACAAACCATGCTATTATTCCATAATAATAAACACAGAATATCCTGTGTGTATCCCTACATCTCTGTGAACTCCAGCTGATTGGGTATAATTTTCCTGAACCTAATACGCTGATGCTGTTTTATTCCTTTGATTCCTATTCTTATAATGTCAGCATACGATGTTAGTTTGTGTGGCAAACTGTTTCCCTTTTGCTTGCTGAGAAGTTTTTACATTTAAACACCCAAAATAGCAGCGAGAAAACAGGACGAGCAGTACTTTCCTTTTCTTATTCACTCAAATACACTACTTTGTGTTTCTTCAATAAGATTGATTTATTCCAAACATTTGGAATAAATCAATCGTATTGAAGAAACACGAAGTAGTGCACGTTTGAGCGAATAAGAAAAGGAAAGTAATGCTCATCCTGTTTTCTCGCAGCTATTTTGGGTGTTTAGTTGCAACGGTTTTTCTAAGTTTTTACATTTATAGGTAATTGGTTGGGTAAGCTTCCCCACATAGATGGTATAGGGAAGGCTCATCCCCTGCACAAATAATGTCATAATATTATGAATAATGTGTTTATGAAAGTTCAAATCTATGCCATTAAGATGTTTCTCTGTAATGATTTTATCTTACTTGTATCTGTTTGGACTTTGGTGCTTATAATTACCAAAATAGATCATTGGGCCATCCTCCCTACGCATCCAAGGAGCAAACAATCAGCCAAGCAAATAAAAAACATTTCACATTATACAGGAAGAAAATATACATGCAGAAAATGGTCACTTTCAGTGTCAGTAGCTCAGCAGCAGACTGCACACTCAGCTTTGACTTATGTAAGACTAGAAGGCTGGTGGTTCTATTCTCACATGAGGTGTTTGGATATGTTTTCCAGTACTGACAAAGCAGTACACCCTTACTGGGGTGCTGCATTCCTGATATGCCATCTTTTAGATTAATTATTATTAAACAGATGGCCAATTTGCCGAAGCTGGTCATAGCTTAGATGAATGATAAAGATCCTATGAAAGAAATGAGTGCAGAGGTTCTTTATTTTTGTACAAAAACTATTTTCAAAAATGCACATATTGAATACACTATTTACATATTATAGATATTTGAAATTAATGCCTAACTCAACAACACTCCATCATTTAATATTTCAGTCAAATCCCAACTTCTACTATATAATATATTATCACAATTTTCCTTCCAAAGGTGTTAGAAACAAGCTATGAAAATTCCAGCCTTTCCTGTGATTGTATTCCATATGCACTTATAGTCACCATATGCAAAAAAAAGTGCTTTGTTATATCCGGTAACTTAGCATCAAGAAAGACGTCTCTTATTTTCATTCAGAATCACTGTAGTTTTTTTTATAGTATAGCCTTATGCATGTCATAATCTTTCCTTCAAAGCTTTTCATTTAATGTTAACCTTTATATGCAATTTATTTAAAAATAATTGTCATAAAACATTCTTCATTCACATTTTAACATATTTATTTTCATTTTGTGTGTGTGTGTGTGTGTGTGTGCGTGTGTGCGCATGTCTATCTGTCCACCCACAACCCTTTTTCCCATTTTTCCCCTTAGGATTGAGTTATCACTTGGGAGTCCTTCTGTGGCTGTTCTTCCATTCCACACACTTGCACACATGCTACCACTAATGGCCAATACTGAGTGTCCAATTGACTTACTACAAATCTCTGGAATGTGGGAGAAAATTGAAGCACCTAGAGGAAACCCAAGCAAGCAGATGCTGCACACTGACTCTTCAGACTCAGCACAGAAAGCACCCCTAACAAAGAATCGAACCAAGAAACCTGCTCTGTTAGACAACAATGCCATCTGCTTTGTCACTGTGTGTGTGTGTGTGTGTGTGTGTGTGTGTGTGTGTGTGTGTGTGTGTGTGTGTGTGTATATATATATATATATATATATATATATATATATATATATATATATATATATTTCCCCTGTGAGGTAATTAGTAGATTCAGAGATGGTTCTGACTGGGGGAGATGATAGTATGTTTTAAATGATTCTAGAGTTACGTTTCGGTTATATCCAAATTAGTTACAGAGTTATCATATACGTATTTTGGATCTTATTTTGATTGGTTAAGATGAATTTAAAAGTTTTTCAATTACTACAATTTGTATAATCTGAAGAAGGGAGGAAGCCACCCGAAAGTGCTCATTTTTTATACATTTTTATTTATGATTCATTGAATAAATACATTTTATGTATAGAGCTGTGGTGATCGAATTGGTTCTTTGTTGGACATACACTTATTTTCTACAGTGCTGTACTTTTAAGTTTTGCAGCTTCTGGTTCATTTATTCTCTGGTTTATACAAATCTGTGTGTGTGTGTGTGTGTGTTATGTACACATATATATATATATATATATATATATATATATATATATATATATATATATATATATGTATATATATATATATTTGCATATATATATATATATATATATATATATATATATATATATATATATATGTGTGTGTGTGTGTATGTAATGCCCTTGCATTCACTGCTGCAGTATTCTTAACCATATTGGGATTCCCTGCCGTGAAGCTCAATGCCCGGCCAGTCTTCCAAAGACTCCTGAATTTAAAATGTATGCCAAATGTCACCATATGCTCACTCATAATGTAGGGTGTAAAGGTGATGTTCAGGCCTACCAAAACAGATCTTCTTTGCCGCCAGTCTGAACGTATCTTTTACACGATTGGTCTGTTTACCTGTGCCCATTTTCTGCTTGTTGAATGCATTTTCGTTCTCTAGTGACTTCCTAAGGCTGTATTGGCTCCTTTGCTGGATGTTTTCTCCAATGCCTGTCAGGGGCCTGATTACCCCCCCCCCCCATGCTCCCAACAAGCCTGATAGGGTTTGTAGGGTTCCTGAGGATTGTTTTTTTTTATATAAATGTCCATCTGCTGACCCCTTGGTAGTGTATGCAGCCTCTGATAAGTCATCTCAGTTGCTTCTGTCACCCAAGTTATTGCCTTCTAACAAGGACAGAAAAACTTTGGACAGGCTGGGCAAAAAGGTTTACACTTCTGCTACCCAACTTTTAGGGCTATTAATTTCCAGACCCATATATCTAGGCATGTTTTGACTCTTCTTTCTCAGGCCTGTCAACTTATTTTTGATTTTCCAAACTCTGAGGGTAAAACTTCTGTTCTTCCCTTGCTAAGGATTTCCTTTCAAGTCATTCATCATTCTATTAAATATAAATAAGAAGTGGCAGATTCTTGTTCTATGGCTGCTGTTTTTGGTTCAGTTATGAGGAGGTATTCTTGGAATGACAATAGACAGATTCATTTATCAGGACTTTTTTGTTGGCTTGTTTGCTGTTGTGTAGTACTTAATTGTGGATGTTTTATTTATTGGCATTTGCTTACAAGGAATGTCCAACTGGGTTGGAACCCATTTTCAGCTGAGGGCTGGGGGGAAAAGTGCCTAAGTGTTACAAAACATTATAAGAATAATGGTTTTACAGTCTTTAACAGTAATACAAAAACAAATATACTTTACATTATTATACCAAATATGACATACTATCAAAACCTTGGTTAAGAATGGATACAAGCTTTATGACAATCATTTAATACTTTCAAAATTTTTAGCAAGTTTATAGAGAAATTTAAGGTAAGTTAGCATAATTCAAATATGAATTGCAATATGAAGTGAGAGAAAAGCAGGCTTATGGTATATTTGGAGAAAGAGCCTGGGTAGAGAAACTGACAGACTTAAGGAAGTGAGTGAATAAGGGAGAGTAAGGAGATGTAAAGTATGAATTGGTATTTCTCCACATTCAGAGATATAGTTTATCCTGGTGTTGAGTGAGAACAGACCCAGCTTTTGGCTAGGTAGTCTTTCATAGTGGTTGTGGAGGATGAGAGTGATGGTATTGACCTGATGGATAGAGATAAGGAGTTTCAGGCTTTAGCAACATGGTATAAATACAGACAATGCCCAGCAGATTTGATTGGTTTGCAGACAGACAGGAGTTTTTGGTCATCAGTTCATAATGACCGACTAGGAACATAGTTGTGTAGAATGTTAGTTATTGCACAACAAGTCGATGGATTCTGGATAATTTTATAAGTGGTATGAAGCTGTGTATATGCTAGCTGATGGGGAAGTTCTGATCACTTTAGGCTTTTGAGTGCTATACAGTGTCTGGTTTCTGAAAGGGTATTTGCTGCAAATGTAGCTACTTTGTTATAGCTTTTCATAAGTTTTGATCTTTGTGAACAGGGACCAGGATAGAGCCTTGTGGTAAACAGGTGATGACTTTGAGGTATGGAGAGAGGGTGGAGTGCCATTTTAATGACTGATACCTATTAGGCAGGTTACTTTTGAACTGTAGAAAGTTGGGCTGAGAGAGACCTAATGAGGACATTTTAAGTAAACATTTACTGTGACAAACTGTAGAAGGCTTTAGACAAGTCTGTGTATGAATAAGCACAAGACTTGTTGTTGTTGTTGTGTCTTTTGGCTTTTCCCGGTTAGAACTTTGGTCCGCTAATGATTGGCAGTAGATTTTTATGTGCCGAGTTGCCGGCCCTGATGCACAACCTTCAACAAAGGTACGCCCATTCACGCATGTCTCCACACAGAAGACGCTCTAGCTGAGAATCAAACAGGACAACGTCTTACTGTGAGGCGACAACGCTACCGCAGCACCACCACCGCACAAGACTACTTTGCCATTATCTTTGTTTTATTGACAGTAAATTGTAATTTGATTTTACTGAAATGAAGTGGTTTATTATTCAACTTGAACTCATGATCTTCAGCCTCTTCCCTTTTGCTGGTCTTTCCAGAAGCATTTTTTTTTTGTTCATTTACTCTATCGGTTAGAAGTGCAGTGTTAGTACTATGGGAAAGACGAAAGGCATGCGCAGTGATTATGAGTTCTTCCTGCAGGAGATAGTTTAGCATTTGTTTTTCAATTTATTTTTCAAGTATTCTGTAGAGGGGGTAGTTTTGCTATAGATCTAAAGTTGTTACTGTCATGACTTTACAAAGGGTTGTGAGAGTAGAATAGATAGATCAATAGAGTGGTAGAGGTGTGTATACTCACCCTTCTGCAGATAGTATTATTTACTTCCACTGTCAGTTTGTTTAGTGTTGTCTCTTCTTACACTCAGTCACTATCTTCCTTCACAGAACAGAGCCTATGGATATTGAAAGAGCTCTGTCACATAGCCTTACACCTACAAACTTATTGAGACTTTTGTCATTATCTCATAACCTGCAGTTACTACATCTGACCCCGATATTGCAGGAGATATGTCACAAAGCCCTATACCTACAAATTTACTGAGACTTTTATCATTGTTTCATAACCTGTAGTCACTAGGTCTGACCCAGATATTGCAGGAGCTCTGGCACAAAACCCTACATCTTCAAGTTTATTCAGACTTTTTTTTAATACACCTTTATTGAATTATCACTTGTGACATAGGCAATTTTACTTTATTACAAAAGTAATCAAATGGTACTAACAAATTAGCATTATTATATAGCAACATTACATAAATTATTTAATTCCTGCCCCTTTTCTTGAAAACAACAAACATCTTTATTAAACCATCACGACATAAGCAATCATACATTTTTATAAATGAAAACAAACCACACTGACACAATCCTAGTTGCAAGTATTTTGCATAACCAACCATACTGACACACTCTCAGTTGCAAACATTATATATCACTTACAATCTACCCAGTCATTTTCAGTCCATTACATAGCTCATTTAAGTCCAGCCTTCTTTTAAACCTCATTCCTTTCCTCTGTGTATTGTTCCCACAATTTCCATTTTTTGTATGTAGTTTGCTCCTACCCTTTTCTAATGATCTCAACTCCAGTTGTTTTATCTCTGTTACTATATTCACTACTTCTAATATAGTTGGTTTAAATTCTGATTTCCATTTTCTAGTAATTGCTTTTTTGTCAGCCACTATAATTAGACACAGCAAGGCCTAGCCATGTCTAGGCAATTCTGATTCCATATTATAGCTAAGAAAAATCATCTCCCTCATCACACCAATCCACCTACCCAGCATCTCTGACAGTGCCTCCCACAGAAAGTCCACCAACCCACTGCACTCCCAAAAAAATATGTTCCCAAGTACCTCTTTCTTCCCTGTCACACCTCCAACATTTGCTGTCTACCTGAGAAAAATTATCTGGAGTCCAGTTTGGGTTTAAAATTATCTATTTAAACATTTCCAAGCAAAAATTGTAAATCATCTAGATTTTGCTGCATATTTGGGAGACATACATATATCCTCCCATTCTTTCTTTGTGAATTGCTTATCCATTCTCTCTTCCCAATCCTTTATAACCTCCTCTGAGTCTTATAGTTATCATGCAATATTTTATATGTTCTACTAATTACACATTTTTTAATGGCAGCTTCTGTTCTATATTCTACTAAAAACTCTACCAGTGTTGGTCTTTCATTTAGGACCCTCCTATTTCTTTCTCTTTGCCTATACTCTGATATCAATCCTTGGTAAGAAAGGCAATCTCTAACCTGCAGTCCAAATAAATTAAAGGCCTCTTCCCATTCTATTACCTTTCCCTGTCTAGTTATTTGCTCCCAATACCTTGGTTACTTTGCCGGTTTTCTCCAATAAATGGCAGCCTACTTTTACTTTTTGTTTCTATCCCATTGTTTCATAGCCTCTGGTCAGTAAATCTGACCACGATATTGCAGGAGCTCTGTCACAAAGTCCTACATCTGCATGTAAGCATATTTATCAAGAAGAATGTTTCTGCTTATTAACTTTAATCAGTTAAATACATGCCTGCTCTGTGATTGAAAGGCTGGTGAAAAAGTAGGACCCTTTACTAAGTTGGCCACTGTCTCCTTTAGCTTGACCAGTAGACTATACTGCATATGCCAGGTATTTAGTCTCAGGAAATGACAGAAAACTTGTTTTAATTGCATCTGTTTGTTAATTGCTTTGTTCTGGCTATAATGTGATTTCTGTCAGTTATAAATTGACCTATAAACTGACCTCGGGGTGGAAAGCTTTTCCCAAATAACCACAACACTGATCTGTATACGGATCTTCTTCTATTCCTACCCCAAAATCCTCAATACCAACCAATACAATGTAAAACTAATACAAATATCCAAATTACTTTAAACTCCTAAAACAGTTAGACATTGTTTCATGGACCTAAACTTGCACAGTCACATTCACCATAACCCGGGTCCCATTCCTACTACACAGACAAATAAACTAGAACTTCACTCTTAAAGGGGCACTGGTTCATTTCTAAACTGTGTTCCTTGCTTCGGATCCGAAATGTAAATGTTGCCACCCACTTTTGTAAATGACTCCCATTTTGTGACATCACAGTCAGGTACAACCCATGTATTACTTTACTTTGTATACCCTCTTCCATTCCTGTTTTGTTTCCCGTGCATAAATGTAGACTTTGTTGTTATAGTTCCTACTGATTTTCAGTAAGAACTAAGAGTGTTTTTAAGTCCCAGGCTTTCACCATATGAGTACATCTGCAGCACTCCAGTTCGACTTGATACATTTCTGTTGAGTCACAACAGTTATAAAATATACTTTTCCCACCTTTGAGTTAATGTCAGAAGCACTGAAATCGCAATGTAACTGTAGCAAGTCATTTTACATTTCTAGCAAAGGGATTGCTACAGTTACAGATTGTTACCATCTTCTGTTTAGCATTTGCATTCGTGTAAGAAGCGCTAAAGTGCTTACTGTATCCAATGTATCAAAACGTAACTGTAACAAGCCTTTTGCCACCAATATAAAATGTTCTGCTACAGTTACAAAATGATCGTTTCATTCTTTTTTATTTCAATATTTGCGGTCACGTAAGAGGCGCAGAAGCTCCAAAATAATTACTTATCCAATGTATCAGAATGGAACTGTAGCAAGCCCTTTGCCAGAAATGTAAAACAGGCTTGCTACAGTTGTACACAGATAACTGCATTTTTATCCATTTATGTTGAATTAGCATGCATTCTTATGATGGGTGTGCAGCTTGTGACTCAAATGTCTGTGATTATTTAGTCCCTTGATTTGCTGACATCCGCGGTGGTGCAGCGGTAGCGTTGTTGTCTCACAGCAAGAGGTTCTCCCGTTCGATTCTCGGCTGGAGTGCGGGGGTGCCTTCTTTGTGGAGTCTGCATGTCCTCCCCGCAGTTGGGTGGGCATTCGAAAGACATCCGTAAATGGGCGTGCCTTAGTTGAAGGTTGAACATTGAGCTGGCACCTTGGCATTCATCCAAATCTACTGCCAATCATTAGCGGACCGGAGTTCCGCTGTGGCGACCCCTAACCGGGAAAAGCCGAAAGACAACAACATTGCTAGTTGATTTGCCAGAAAACAAACAGTTTTACCAAGAAGAGACCACACATATGAGAAGAAAATCTGGACAGTTGAGATGTAATCTGGTCATGCCAGAAGTGCTTACAGTTTTGGAATGTAACTATAGCAAGTCCATTTTACATTTCTGGCAAAGGGCTTGCTAAAGTTACAAACAGATCATTTCCATTTTTTTAATATTTGCATTCGTGTAAGAAGCGCTAAAGCTCTGCATTAATGTGTCAGAGCATAGCTGTAGCAAGCCCTTTGCAAGACATGTAAAATGGGCTTGCTACAGTTACAAACAGATCTTTTCTGTTTCCTTTCTTTTTTTAACCATTTCTGGTCATTCTGAATAACAGGTTATGTATTAGTATTCCTTTTTACAAAGGGTGTGCAGCCTGAAGTCCAGATGTCTGTTATTATTTAGTCCCTTCAATATTCCTTGATTTGCTAGAAAACCAATAATTGTATGAGAAAGAGACCACACATATGAGGTGAAAATCTGCATGGTTAAGAGGTAATCTGGTCATGTCAATTACACTGAAAGGCTTACAGTGTTGGAATCTAATTGTAGCAAGCTCATTTTACATTTCTGGCAAAGGGCTTGCTAAAGTTTCAAACAATTTTTTCTCCTTCTTTTTATTTATTTTTTACATTTGCGATCATGTAAGAATCTCTTGTGTTTACTGTATCCAATGGATCATAATATAAATGTAGACCTTTTGCCAGAAATATAAAATGGGCTTGCTACAGTTCCAAACATATTTTCCGTGTTTTATTTTTTATCTATTTCTGGTCATCTTTGATAGAATAATAGGTTATGCAATTGCAGGCATTTTTATGAAGGATATATGCCTGAAACTCAAATGTCTCTCATTATTTAGTCTTCTTTAATTTCTCCAAGTCTCTTGGGTTTCTAATACCATGACAGGAATGGACCCCATTTCTAAGTCAAACTACGATTAAAGTTCATGATATTAGTATTGTTTAACTCTTTGATGTCAGCCAGAAATGCTCTCACCCACAATATGCACAGTAATGACTCCTTCTGCTATTCGTATGGATTTACATGTATTGGTAGTGTATTTAAATATGATTGTAGACTCTTTTTTTATAAGACCCGTTGCTCCTACTACTATTGGAACTATCTGGGTATCTTTCTTCCACATTGTTCTCGTTTTTGCCTGCAAATCCTGATATTTTATGACTTTGTGTGTCTGTGTATACAAGACACTGTAGTCACTGGTTGTGGCAATTTCAATGATCAATGCTACTTTTGTCCTCTTTTCTTGGACCACTAGATCCAGTTTTCTAGCATCTATCTTTTGAACAGTTGGCAATGAGTGATCTGATGTGATTTAAACTTCATCATTTTCTATGATGCTTTGTGGCTTATGTTTCCAGTGTTTTTCAGCCACTTCAAAACCATAATGTTTGCACAATCCCCAGTGCAACAGTCTTGCCACATTATTATGCCTTTCAGTATGCAGTCCTTCTGCCGTTAGTATGTCACAACCAGCAACAAGGTGTGCAACTGTTTCTAATTCAGTTTTACAAAACCTATGTTTGTCTGTTTCTCCCATATGTTCAATGGACTTTGTAAACCAATGTGGCCGTAGCCCACTGTCTTGGGCTGCCAAAATTAACTTTTTATCTCTTGGTTTGAATTCATCTCTCCTTAACCATTCCTACATTTGTTCCTGATCAACATGAGATTCTTCCAGAAGTTTTCTATACTTCCAACTATATTTATGCTTCTTCCACATTTCTTGCCTTCTCATCTGGTCCTGTCCCTTATATTCTTTCTTTTGTTTTTTGGCACATTCAGTTGCTGCCTGATTTTTATCTACTTTAGGTATGATTTCCATTCATGCTTGACGATATGCTTCTGCCAGATTAAGCAGAGAAGTCATCTTAGATTTATTCTCCTCTTGTTTTAAAACTTTCACTACATTTGGGTCTTGTGAGGTCAGCAGATATGTGTGGAGTCCCACAATTGCAGATATATACATGTAATCAATTTCAAGGAGGCCCATCCCTCCTTCGGAATGGGGAATATATAATCTTGGTAATTGGCCATGGTGGTGCAGTGGTTAGCATTGTCGCCTCACAGCAAAAGGTTCTCCGGTTTGATTCTCAGCTGGAGCACCTTCTTTGCGAAGTCTGCATGTCCTCCTCATGGTCAAGTGAACTTTAAAAGACATGCAGGTAGGTGCATGGGTGTGCCTTCTCTGAAGGTTGGGCACCAGGCTGGCAACTTGACACCGTAAAAATCCACTGCCAATCATTAGCGGACCGGTGATCCACTGTGGCGATCCCTGACCAGGAGAAGCCAAAAGAGATTTGGTGAGCATGAAGCATCCTTGTTTTCCTATCTAATCTATCCAAACACGTTTTGGGGCCAGTCAATCACTCCAAAACTGAAAGTTAGGACAGGAAGAAAAAATTGGTTTATAGCTTGGATTTTGTTCCTAGATGTCAGTGCTGTTTTCAGAATTAATTTAAGCCTTCTAAACTATTCCTTACTAAGTTTTATTCGCATTTGTTCATGTTTTATTGTTGATCCTTCATCAATTCCCAAATATTTATACACTCCTTCTTCCTCAAGATCTTTTATATTACATTCTTGTCCCAAACTGATGTTTTCCTGATGCTGCAGTTTTCCTGATTTAAAAGTTGCTTTTGCACATTTATCAAGACCAAATGAAATTCTTTTGTCATCTGAAAAAGTTTTGACAACTTGCAGTTGTGCTTTCAGTTCCTCATCTGATGAGCTGTACAGTTTTAAATCATCAACAAAGAGAAGATGAGAAGTCTTTACACTTTGTTGTTTTCTAGGAGCCAAATTATAGCCATGGCCTAAGCTGTTAAGTAGACAGCTTAATGGGTTAAGGGTAAGGCAGAATAGCAGCGGTGACAAAGAGTCGACCTGGAATATCTACATTTGAATTTTTATCCCTAGGATAACAATTTGTCTTTTATCATGGCTTAATTGCAAAGTGGTCTGTCACTGCTTCATGGTCACTGTAATGTAGTCGATCAGCCTAGGGTGTATTTTATACATTTTAAGCACTATTTTATCTATGAATGTGGGATACTATCAAATGCTTTTTTGTAGTCAATCCATGCCATACTTAATTATTTCCCTTTTTACAGTTCTCCACTATGACTTTATTTAACAACAAATGATCCTTTGTTCCATAGGACTTTCTTTTATTGCCCTTTTGTTCTACTACCATAATTGATTTTTCTTCTAAATGACTATAAACTCTGTCGGCATCAATTCCAGTGTATAGCTTACACGTCGTCAGAAGGCAAGTTATTCATCTATAATTTTTAGGGTAGCTTGCAGGTTCACTCTTAAGTAGGAGCATTGTTTCTCCTGTTGTTAAGCAGGTTGGTGTCTGTTCAGGGTGCACATATAAATAGTTCTTAATCATAGCTAAATCTTCATGCAAAGATATTAATACTTTCAGCCAAAAGCTAGGTACTGCATCTGAGCCTGGGGTTTTCCAATTAAAGGGGCCACTATCTCCTTTCTAAAATCCTATTTCTGCTTTGGACTGAAGCTGAAACACTGCCACCCACTTAGCAAATCACCTCCCAGTTTGTGACATCAATAATGACGTCCTAACAAACCCTACCCACGGCATTGAGCTTCTTCAAAAATGTTAAAAACTTGTATTCCAGTCCTGTTTTACTTCCCTCAGCAATAAGGCACTCAGCTCGTCAGTTCCCTGCTTTCACATGATGCTCTATATTTGTTTTGATATTGTTTTTTGAAGTAAATACTATTTTAAGCAGTACCTTCAAATGTGGAAAAGTGTAACATTTTGTTAGTAGCCAAATGCGGTTGACAAAATGTGGCAGCCATGGGAACAGCAAGCATCTTTACAGAAACAGCATTTTCTGCTCCTTCATACCAGTACTCTTGTTATACGGCATTATATAGGGTCATGTATATTTTTAAAGCTCTATATTTTCACATGCTGTTGCATGCAAGACAATTGCACTTCATAACTACTAGCACGCATCATTTTACATTATGAGCCAGTGCATGTCAATTGTGGGATGTGCTGGGCCACTTCTGGATTTACATTTGCTCAAATTTTCAACAGCAAAGCTTCGGATATCTACAGATATTGCGTTCCCTTCGTGTTAGTAAACATGATCACAATAAAGGTTGCATAAAGCAAAAAAAAAACTGACACTTACGGAATGGCAAGGGAAACAACATCTGTTGGATCTATCCAAAGCTTTACTGTTGAATATAATATGAAAAATGTAAATCCTTGTACCGGTCCTACACAGCGCACTTAAATTGCCGGTCGGTCACGTCATTATTTTCTTTCGGGTCTGTTTTTTTCTGGAGTATGTTTTGATAAATTCAACACCTTACTACCTATCATGTTTGCCTATTTTGCTTAGCGTACCTCCCAACTGTAATCACAGAATGAAACGAAAATGCCTGCTAATGCTGAGTGGTCTAATAAGGGCCAATTAATATGGTATTTATGCTAATGAAGCTACCCATTGTCACTGTTTCTAAATAATGCAATAGCAATTCTGTTTCCAATATATGCTATAAGCAGACATACATGGTACTGTGATCACAAAGCATGTGAGATTGTTTGTATATACTGCATGTATACACCTGCATCACCACGATGCAGTGCTATATCCTTTCTTAGTGCTGTGGTGCAGCACTAGGGATGTATAGTATTTCTGTTATGCAGCTCTGCGTTGCTCAGCCTGTGAGCCACAAACATATCTGCTCAATGGGCTTTCGTATTGATCTACAGGTGGATCTGAGTGAGTAGCCATGGATACTTCAGGTAGATCTGAATGCAGGGTTCAGCATGGTGTGCAAGGTTTTATTGTTCTTTCTGTTAAGGAAATTTGAAAAGCCCATGCTAAGGCAGTAAGATGCTTCCTTGCATAAAGTAGACATCTGACAAGAGCTTCCTAGGATAGTGAGCAGTGCCATTTGCATTACCCATTTTAGTAAGCACTGCCAGCTCTGGTACAGTGATCTAAGGTAGCAATACTTTGACATATTTTGTCATTGGGAAGTGGTTACAGAGACTGAGCTAAGCATGTAGTGTAAATATCTTTTGTATTGTCTTCTTCTACTGTCTTCTCTCCTTTACTTATATACCTAGGATTGACAGTTTAACAAGACTTGATAACACAGAAGGAGGAAGGGACACTGTCAGAAGTGAAATGTGCATGATAACTTTTCCAGCCCACTATACAGCTGTGTTTGTGTTTGTAGCAAAACCATGCAATGATTTTTCCTATTGTGCCATGCTTTTGCTGAGAAGGTTGTGGAAGAAGTGGTGGTGAGGCCAAGAACTGGTGTTGGGGCCACCATTACCTTCAGGCTGCAACACCCGTTGCCTTGTTGCTGGGACACCTGAGGCTACCTGGATGGGTCACTAGTGCCCTTTGTGGCCATTTCTCAGGAGGGAGTAAAAGCTAGTCTTCTGAAAGTTGTCTGGACAGGTCGGCCTAGGTCTTGCAGGTGGCAAAGGGGGTGCAGTGGCAATTAGATATCTGCCTTAATTTATTTTGTTTAATTTCTCCAAATCTTTTTTGATTCTAATACCATGACGAGAATGGACCCCATTCCTAAGTCAAAGTACGATTAAAGTTCATGAAATTAGTATTGTTTCAATCTTTGATGTCAGCCAGAAGTGTTCTTTGCAGCACCCGCACTGTGCCCATTAATGACTCCTGCAATTCGTACAGGTTTATGTGGATTGTTGACATGTCAAAATATGATTGTAGATTCTTTCTTATAAGACCAATTGCTCCTACTACTATTGGAACTGTTTGGGTATCTTTCTTCCACATTGCTCTCATTTCTGCCTGCAGATCTTGGTATTTTATGACTTGTGTCTCTCTGTGTATGCAGGACACTGTAGTCACTGGTTGTGGCGATTTCAATGATCAATGCTACTTTTGTCTTCTTTTCTTGGACCACTATATCCAGTTTCCTAGCATCTGTCTTTTGAACTGTTGGTAATGGGTGATCCCATGTGATATAAACTTCATCATTTTATATCATGCTTTGTGGCTCATGTTTCCAGTGTTTTGCAGCCACTTCAATACCATAATGTTTGCACAATCCCCAGTGCAACAGTCTTGCCACATTATTATGCATTTCAGTAACAGTCCTTCTACTATTACTGTGTCGCAACTAGGTGTGCAACTGTTAAACCTACATTTGTCTGTTTCTCCCACATGTTCAATGGACTTTGTAAACCAGCGTGTATGTAGCCCACTATCTTGGGCTGCCAATTTTAACCTTTCATCACTTGGTTTGAATTCGCCTCTCCTTAACCCTTCCTGTGTTCATTCCTGATCAACATGAGATTCTTCCAGAAGTTTTCTGTACTTGCAATTATATTTATGCTTTTTCCACATTTCTTGCCTTCTCATCTGGTCCTTCACCTTATATTCTTTCTTTTATTTTTTTGGCACATTCACTTGCTGCCTGATTTTTATCTACTTCTGGTTTGATTTCCATTCCTGCTTGACATTGAAATGCTTCTGCTAAATTAAGCAGAGAAGTCATCTTATATTTATTTTCGTCATTTTTCAAAACTTTCACTACATTTGGATACTGTGAAGTCAGTAGATATGTGTGGAGTTCCACGATTGCAGATCTATACCTGTAATCAATTTCAAGGAGGTCCATCCTTCCTTTGGAAAGGGGAATATATATTATTGGTATACAGTGATTTTTATACATCATTTAGTAAGCATGGAGCCTCCTTCTTGTTTTAATATCTAATATATCCAACTCTTTTTGGGGCCAGTCACTCACTCACTCCAAAGCTGTAAGTTAGGACAGGAAGAGAAAACTGGTTTATATCTTGGATCTTGTTCCTAGATGTCAACACTGTTCTCAGGATTAATTTAAGTCTTCTGAAATATTCCTTGCAGAGTTTTATTTGCATTTGTTTATTCGCATTTGTTCATTTTTTTATTGCTGATCCTTCATCAGGTCCCAAGTAGTTATACACTCCCTCTTGCTCAAGTTCTTTTATATCACATTTGTGTCACAACCTGGTGTTTTCCTGGTGCTGCAGTTTTCCTGCTTTAAAGGTTGCTTTTGCACATTTATCAAGACCAAATGACATTCTTATATCATCTGAAAAAGTTTTGCCAACCTGCAGCTGTGCTTTCAGTTCCTCATCTGATGAGCTATACAGTTTTAAATCATCAACGAAGAGAGGATGATAGGTCTTTAGACTTTGTTGTTTTCTAGGAGCCAAATTATAGCCATGGCCTAAACTGTTAAGTAAACAGCTTAACTGGTTAATGGCAAGGCAGAATAGCAATGGTGACAGAGAGTCATCCTGGAATATCCCCCTTTGATTTTTTTATCCCTGGGATAATAATCTGTTCTTTATCATGGCTTAATTGCAAAGTGGTCTGCCACTCTTTCATGGTTACTGTAATGTAGTCAATCAGTGTAGGGTGTATCTTATACATTTTAAGCACTCTTTTATCCATGAATGTGGGATACTATCAAATGCTTTTTTGTAGTCAATCCATGCCATACTTAATTCTTTCCCTTTTTACAGTTCTCCACTATATCTTTATTTAACAACAAATGATCCTTTGTTCCATATGACTTTCTTTTATTGCCCTTTTGTTCTATTGCCATAATTGAGTTTTCTTCTAAATGACTATAAACTCTGTTAGCGTCAATTCTCATGTATAGTTTATATGTCGTCAGAAGGCAAGTTACAGGTCTATAATTTTTAGCGTAGCTTGCAGGTTCACTCTTAAGTAGGAGCATTGTTTTTTTCTGTTGTTAGCCAGGTTGGTGTCTGTTAGGGGTGTGCATATAAATAATTATTACTCATGGCTAAATCCTCATGCAAAGATGTTAATACTTTTAACCAAAAGTTAGGTACTGCATCTAGGCCTGGGGTTTTCCAATTAGAAGCTTTTCTTAACTTTGTTTCAATCTCTCTGGCTGTTACTTCATCCTATTTCATACCCCGTACCTTTAAACTTCTTATTCTTTCTTTTACTTCTTCTATCTGTTTAGCATCTTTGTTATGTTCCACAGGATCTTCATAAATACTTCTCCATAATGTATCTACTTCCTTTTTTTTTTTTTTTTTTGGCGGTCTTTCAATTCCTTTCACCTTATTTCCCATTTCTCTATAAAACTTTTTTGGGTCATCAATAAATTGCTTATTATGTACTTTTCCCTTATATTTATATGTGTATTTTTCTGCCTGTGCTGAAATTTTTTGTTTATTTGCGATAGTGCATGATAGATCTCGGTCTATTCTAACACTGTGCATTGTTTTAATCACATCTATCTTTCTTAGTATTTGTTGATCTATTCCCTCTTCTATACTCTTCTAACAGTGACACTTCTTGCCTTAATTGCTTTATAGTTTTCTCTAGTTGATATATCCATGATGGTATTCGGTTTCTCCCCTTCCTTTCCCTCACTACCCAGTGTTCTTGTGGTAGAACTTTATTAGTTATTAATTTAGCTACACAGTAATATATCCTATTTGGGTAAGACAGCGATTCAGGTCACAGCCTGCTATAGGTCCTCAACCATGTTCCAAGACTCACAATCCATGTTTCTAAGCACCCTTGAGAATATTAGGGTCCAACCGAACACTCTCATACTGGGTGACTTCAACTATCCATCCATTAACTGGCAAAAACTACTCGTGTACCAATCAACTTGCCCAAAGTTTGCTGGAATTCATTAATTCCAATGCCCTGGATCAGCTCATTCTTGCCCCCACTACAGGTAGCAATATCCTTGACCTGGTCATTACTAACATGGGTGACCGCTGCTCTACACCAATAGTCAACTCCTCCCTGGTTAGATCCAACCACAAACTAATCACCTTGGAAATCCACCCCCCCGCAAAGGTAGCCACCATGAAAAACTTCTCCAAAGATAACTTTGGGGTCCTAAAAACAGAGGTGGCGAACTTCACGGCATCCATGCAAATGGAGAATAGTTGCATGACCACCGAATCATAGACCAGTGCACTGTATGAACACGTGCACAAATGCATGGATCTCGCCATACCCAATAGAATCAAGACACTCTTCCCCCCAAAAAAGGAAGCCAATCTGGTGGTCCCCTGCCATAAACAAACTCTACAACAGAAGGAAGAAACTGATACGGAATAAGGTGAAGTCCCAGGACTAGAAAAACTCCCTTATCAGCCTCAACAAAAAGTTGAGATCCCTCATCAAACCCTCTAAAGTTATCTATGAAAACAGAATTGCAGCAGATAGTAAAGACAGCCACAAGGCCTTCTATAGTTATGTAAAGAATCTCCACGACAATACCCAGATTTGCTCTGAGCTAATGCACAATGATACCTCCTATAACGAGCCAACAGATTTTGCCATGATTAATTTACAATGTGCTAACTGACTCATGCATTTAAGCTGAGAAACTGTTGGTTTGGATGTAGTCTGATGAAGCGACCACAGAGGTCGTGAAAGCGCTTACCTTGAGCTCTTCAGTAAAGATTTTCTGCATTTTCATCGAAGCATTATTGTGTTTATCCTGAACAGTCATGGTGGTTTGGCTCTGCTCTTTTGTTGCTGATAGATTTTGCCAATATACTGGCCGACAGATTCAGTGCCAACTTTACCCCCCCCCCAAAGGACCAATCGCAATACCAGTAGATTGCCAGGCACCCAGTATTACTGCTGCACAGGTTAAAACAGCACTGTCCAAGGCCAAGAATACAGCTTCTGTGGGACCTGACAATATCCCCTGGCTGTGTTCTACATGAACTACAGAGTGAACTGGCACCTCACCTGTCTGCCCTGTTCAATCACAGCCTCACATCAGGCTTTGTCCTTACTGAATGGTGCACTGCTACAGTCATCCCCTCTCCACAAAGGAGGAGTGACTACAGATCCTGGGAAGTATGACCCCATTAGCCTCATGAGTCTTATATACAAAGCTATGGAACACATCATCATGGACCTAATAAACAAGGATACAGGGAATCTCCAAATTCTGGATCCCACACAGTTTGGTTTTGTGAAGGGTAGATCAAGCCTGCTCAACTTGGTCAACTTCTTTGAGTCAGTCACCAGAGCTGTGGATGAAGACAAGGTGGTTCATACGGCCTACCTTGATCTGGCCATGGCCTTTGATACCATTTCCCACTCAGGAATCATACAAAAACTCACTAAGCTAGGCATCAACCCCTATATCATTAGGTGGGTTACAAACTGGCTCACAGATAGCTACTTTCACCCTGTGGGTTCTGAGTCCAAGTCAGACTGCCGACCAGTCACGAGTGGAGTCCCACAGGGTTTGGTCCTGGGTCCTCTCCTGTTTGGTATCTACTTCTCTGAAGTCCAGGCCAACACGAAGGGACTCTGGCTGACAAAGTTCACAGATGATTGCAAGTTGGGAGCTATTATTTACTCCCCAGGTGATGTTGACATCCTACAGAAAGGCCTCACTGAAACCAACAACTGGTGTCAGAACCATGGCATTAAGCTCAATGCCAAAAAATGTGTCATCACCTCCTTTGGGAAAAACACGGTTCCCATGAATTACCACATCGATGGTAGTCCACTGAACACAGAAGGTGTTATAAGAGATCTGGGAACACAGGTTGACAGCAACCTCTCTTTTGACCACCACATTGCCACTGTGATCAGAAAGTCCTTCTATGTGCCACATCTCGTTATTAAGTGTTTTGCATCCAGGAAGAAACAGGTCATTGTCTCCCACTTCTCTTCTCTCATTAGGCCAATCATAGAGTACAATGCCTCATTTGGCATGTACCTCACTGGACACCTGCAACAACTGCAGAGGCCGCAAAAGTACTTCACAAAGAGGATCCTAGGCCTTAAACACTTGTCCTGTATGGACAGACTGAAAAAACTCCAGCTATTCTCTGTCTCATATCGCCTACTTAGAGGCGATCTCTGCTTGACTTACAAAGCCATGTCTGACCCAGCTCTTTTAGAAATGCTACATCTAAAGAAATCCCAATCCCTCCGCACCACATGCTCCAGAGACCTTAACCTCATTACCACAATCAACAGAGTGTGCTGGAGGGACAGGTTCATAACCCAGTGACTGCCCATGCTATGGAATAGACTTCCCATACATGTCAAACAGAGCACCTCACTGGCCCTCTTCAAGACAAATCTTGATGAGTGGATGGGAAATAGAAAACTCACACCGGGGATCACTCCAGTGGCTCTACTCGACAAAAGCACTGGGAACTAAGGTCAGGTGGCACGATGCCAGAGTAATCCTATGGGCTAGGCATGTAAAGGCTCCAGGGCCATTAGCCTAGTACACACCTATGAACCTATGAGAACAAATGTGATGTGTTCACCTACATTCTGGAGAGCTGCAAGGTGTGTGTGTGTGTATCTGTATGTGTATTTGACCTTTATGGTTTATGACTGAAAACTGAATATGTTTTTGGTTTCAGTAAATTAAATAAATACATATACGCATACCTATGTACACACACATACATACATAAATGAAATATTTAGTAGCAAGGCTTTAATAACAAGATGCAGGGGGGTTACTAATGGTATTCAGTATCTTCACAGAAACCCAGCTGTGAATCCCCCACGCTGGCTGTCTTTTTGTGTTGTAGCTACTGGTGATGGTAGATAAAAGCTAAAATGATGTGTTAATAGCTTGTGTTTGCATTGCAGAGGGACCAGTTTGCACATATTTAATGATAACTAGTTGTGATTGTTCTTCTTTGTCATTGAATGAGATTGCTTATTAATGCTGAGACAAATTTGGGTATGAATATGTTTTGTGAGTAAATGACTTGGACCTAAACTGGCTGATGAAAATGTGTTATGAACTATAGCTGACCTAAGTAATACATTTTTATTCTTTATTTATTTGTTTGTTTGGTATGTTAATCAGGCAGTACATAACATACCCAGACTCCAATTAGTAGTTTTCCCTGCTGGTAGATATAACAAGGTCAGAAAAATGAAACTTATTTCATCCACAAAAGACTGAAAGAAAATAATATTTACTTTTCTTTTGTGAGTGTAAAACAGCACATTTTTAATAAAATGTATTTGCTCTTTTTATTAGTTGTGTACTGATCTCTTACAATTGTCCAAACTTGTTATAAAGGTTGCAAGATAAGTACTGTGCTTGATATGTAAAGTCAACCCATTTCACAAATATGGAATGCATTAGGCAAGGTTGGCCTAGTGGGCTAATACACAATGCTGTTGTTCAGAGGGTCCTGGGTTTGAGACTTGGAAGGGGTGATTATTTCAAGCTGAGTTGGCCTAGTGGGCTAACATATTATGCTGTAGTTGACATGGTCCTGGGCTCAATACTTGGAAAGGGGGTAAACTTTGTGGGAGGTTGACATAATGGTTAAGGTTTTTACCTGACAAACATAAGGTGCAGTGTTGGATTCTCACATGGGGTAATTGGCTAGGCTTAAAATGGCCCACAAGGGCAGTTAGCCTGCTACTATTCTATGAACCTACAGAGACCCAAGTACCTGGTGACTGTGCCAGACTGAGTGGTACAGATATAAGCTAACTGGTAGAGATATAAGCTTTATCAACATAAACTATGCTGCATTTCAAGGCACTGAAGGTAACCCATGATTAACACACAAATCATTTGTTTGCTGTTGTCTTTGCTAGAAGTTTTGAATATCAAAAGTTCAGGTCAAAACTAAGGGGGTTGTGGCTGACAAAGTTTGCAGATGACTGCAAACTAAGTGCAATCATTGAATCCCCAAATGATTGTCAGCATACTCGAGGAGAGTCTCATGCAGACCAGTGACTGGTATATCAGTCACAGTCTCAACCTGAAAGCAAAGACATGCATCATCATTCCCTTCTGCACAAGCAATGTCCCATTACACTATCAAATCAACAACAATACCTGACTTGGGATCACAAGTTGACTACAGCCTTAACTTCGACCACCATGTGCCTACTGTTTTAAGGAAGACTTTCTATGTAGCACATTTGATTAAAGGTATCGTCTCAAGAGCAAAAGAGATTATACTCAGTCTATAATACTTGGCACTAATCTGGCTCAAATTTGCATATAATGCCCTGTTTGGCATGTTTTTTATAAGACTCATTGCTCTTAACACTGTTGGAACTGTCTGGGTGTGCTTACTTCACATTACCTTCATTTCCACCTGTAAATTGTGGTATTTTATCACTTTATGTGTCTCTGTATGAAAGACATACCTCTCAACTGTCTAGATTGTCAGAGATTTCCAGATTTTTGCCTCTTATTTTTGGTCTGTTCCTCATAACATTTGTGGTTTTCTGGATTTTTATGGCAAATCATCTTCTATCATATTTATGGCTCTTTTCTGGCCTATCAGTTTTTGTGGACTACTATTTCCTTCTACAGTGGGGGCATCCTCCACTGAGCCTAGTCTAACCCAATTATGGAATGTTTCTGTGTCTTGAAGATTCTACCCTGTCAGTTTT
The DNA here is from genome assembly GCF_019279795.1 of Protopterus annectens. Classification (NCBI taxonomy): domain Eukaryota; kingdom Metazoa; phylum Chordata; order Ceratodontiformes; family Protopteridae; genus Protopterus; species Protopterus annectens. The sequence goes on from NC_056750.1 coordinate 589,922,332, forward strand.
TCCAGTCCCGGAAACAGTGAGCATATGAGGATCAGGCATTTTTTTTATCCTGGGTCTTGTGTACCCAGGTGTCTTTTTTATTGTTTTAACCTTATTCCGCCCATGACATATGCTATATAAAATACTGTATGTTGTATACAGCAGTGTCATACCCAGTAAAGTATAGCTTATTTAAAGAAAAGCTCATTGCTAACCAGTATCCTACCCTTTCCTATATTCCACTATATCTGATATTGGTTTATTATATTGATTTCTGGATTCCAACATGTTATTGTTACACAAATTTGTAAGGAAAGCAATTAAATAAAAATAATAAAATATTTGGATAATAGTAATATTGCACAGTAAGACTGGACACCCTTTGGTAAGGGCCTTAGTAGCTGATAAGAGGGTATGAATGTGCATTTTTTGGCATTGAGCATTAGGCTATGTTTCTGGCACCACTTACTTGTCTCTCACAACCTCCTCAAGGATATCTACATCTCTGGAGGAATAAGTCATTGCACCCAACTTGCAATCATCTGCAGATTTCATCACCCAAAGACCCTCTGTATTTGCTATGACTTCAGAGAAGTTTTTTCCAAACAGGAGAGGTGCAAGTGCTGAGTCCTGTGGAACACCACTCTATTGACAGGCCTATTAGTGGGGGTGTATTCCCCCACCCTAACTTCATGTGTCCTATCCATGAGCCATTTGACTATCCATCGGGTTATGCAGGGATTTATGTCTAAATTTTGGAGTTTGTCCGTAATACCTAAGTGAGGTAGTGTGTTGAATGCCTTTACCAGGTCGAGGTAGGCAGCATGCACTTTTTTTGCCCATCATCCATGGCTCAAGTAGTCTTCTCAAGGGAGTGCACTGGGTTTAGTAGGTGTGATCTACCCTTGACAAACCCAAACTAGGATGTGTCCAGTGTTTGAAGATTTCCTATGTAGTTATTAGAGCCATTATAACTTTTTCCATGGCCTTGTATATAATACTAGTCCAACTTATGGGTCTGTAGTTTCCTGGGTCTGTTGATGGTCCACCTTTATATAGAGGGATGATTGGTCCTGCATTTCCTAGAGACGAAGCCTGGCTGTAGGCTGTGGCTGAATAGACATTCTAGTGAGCCCGAGGAGTCAATTCTCAAACTAAAATGGAGTTATCCCTGGATGTTATCAAGGCTCATTGCTGTAGTGTGTTTAGCTCTGGTGAATGCAGTGAGAACCTGTGCTTTAGTAACAGTGGGGGCTAAGTGGTAGAGGGTATTTTATGGGGAGTAAATAGTAATCTTTGAGTCATATGGACTCGTGTCTTCTGCTTGTACCTTATTACTGTCGTGTAATACTTTTGAGTAAAGTCACTGTCCTTTACTCGGTAACTACTTTAGTCAATTAAATGTTTCTGGCGAGGCTTTTCTCTCTGCACTATAAGGTTGAGAGGCATGCCTTAAATTATAACTGAAATGTCATGAAATCACAAGAAATCAATGGCTTTTATTGCATGAATATTCCTATACACTAGACAGACCTTTTTGTTTCTAATTAGGACTAGCCAGTACGACTTTATATATACATAAATAAGTAAACAGACACACATATTCCATGTGAAATTGTAGTGTCATTTATTTCACAAAATAAAGAAGCAAACAGACACACACGTTCCACATGAAGTCATGGTTTTATTTGACTGTTATATAACTATCATATCTAGGCATAGATAGATATAATTTAACAGGTTTACAGTGAAACAGTGTCAATTTCAAATAAAAGCAAGTGTGATATTTTGTTGCAAAGAGAGAATTTGCCTATGAATCATAACAATGCAAGACATCTGTAATACACATTCATTAGTTTAAAGAACACCATTGCACATAAAACTAAAAAAATAAAAATGGAGAGATCCGTCTATACTTAACATAGCCACTCTGTTAAACAGCTTATTTATATTTATACATTTTACATATGTACATACATACAAATATTTCAGGTGTGAGCAATAATGCCATTCTTACATGCAAACTAGTAGTTATAATTTGACCTCATTTCCATTTCTTATATTTTTTCAACTATCATCTTGCTTGCATTTCACTTCTGCATTTTGCCAAACTGTTTGACATTTTTTAGAAAGTGGTATAATTCTTTATTCTGTTTACAATTTTCTGTTTGTGTCTTATACCATGGAGCTCAGGTTGTGATTCAAAAGGGTCTGTCTAACTCCCACTTACATCGTTATCAAACTGAAATTAATAAGTAAACAAGCAGATAAACAAATAGTTAAATAAAGCAGTAAGGGGAATGAATTAAATGATTTGAAACAGGGAAAGTTTAATTCATGGTAATTTGGAGAGTACAACGCAGTTTCATTCATGGTACTTTGGAGAGTACAACGCAGTTTCATTCTTGGTACTTTGGAGAGTACAACGCAGTTTCATTCATGGTACTTTGGAGAGTACAATGCAGTTTCATTCATGGTACTTTGGAGAGTACAACACAGTTTCATTCATGGTACTTTGGAGAGTACAACGCAGTTTCATTCATGGTACTTTGGAGACTACAACACAGTTTCACTCATGGTACTTTGGAGAGTACAACGCAGTTTCATTCATGGTACTTTGGAGAGTACAACGCAGTTTCATTCATAGGTTCATACTAGGCTATCTGCCCTGGGGCATGTATAAGCCTAGCCCGATTGTGTTTGGCTTACGCCACCCCTTGATTTGAGTATACTGTGCCCTTTTTAAAGTTTAGTTTACTGTGCCTCTGTCTAATAGTGACACGGAAGTAATCCCCGGGACAAACCTACGATCCCCCATCCACTCATCAAGATTCTTCTTGAAGAGAGTCAGTGAGGTGCTCTGCCTAACATGAATTGGAATTCTATTCCAGAGCGAAGGGAGCCTCTGGGTTATGAATCTGTCCCTCCAGCATTTTCTATTTATTTCTGTGCTGAGGTTCAAGTCCCTCGAGCGCGTGGCTCTAAGGGATTTAGATTTACTGAGGTGGAGCATGTCCATTAATTCTGGGTTGGACATAGCTTTATATGTCAGGCATAGATCGCCTCAAGTAGGCGGTATACAACTGAGTAGAGCTGGAGTTTTTTTAACCGAGCAGCATATGGCATCTGTTTGAGTCCCTTGATCCTCCTGGTGAGGTACTTTTGGGGTCTTTCTAATTGCTGCAGGAGTTGGGTAAGGTACATCCCAAAGGGGCATTGTATTCTATGATGGGCCTGATGAGGGATGAATAAAGGGGCACGATTACCTCTCTTGATCTAGATGTGAATCCTTTCATGATGAGGTGGGCTATGTAGAAGGTCTTTCTAACCACTTTGGCAATGTGGTTGTCAAAGGAGAGATTGCTATCAACTTGGGTCCCCAGATCCCTAATTACTTTCTCTGTACTTAATGGGTTACCACCTATGTGGTAATTTGTAGGCACATTGTTTTTGCCAAAGGGTATGACTATACACTTTTTGGCATTTAGCTTTAGACCGTGGCTCTGGCACCAGTTATCCGTCTCTGCGAGACCTTTTTGAAGGATGTTTGTGTCAGCTGGAGAGTCGATTATGGCGCCCAGTTTGCAGTCATCTGCAAACTTGGTGAGCCATGGTCCTCCCATGTTGGCCTGTACCTCAGAAAAGTAAATACCAAACAAGAGAGGTCCCAGGACAGAACCTTGTGGGATGCCACTTGTGACCGGTTTCGAGTCTGACATGGCTCTAGCAACTCTGACTCCGTGGGTTCTGTCTTTGAGCCAGTTTGCGACCCATCTTGTGACATAGGGGTTTATATTTAGGCTGGATAGCTTATCTATGATGCCCGAGTGGGGTATTGTGTCAAATGCCTTTGCGAGGTCCAGATAGGCTGTGTGGACTACCTTCCCTTCATCTATGGCCTTGGTGACTGTTTCAAAGAAGTCGACCAGGTTCAAAAGGCAGGATCTGCCCTTGACGAAGCCAAATTGGGTAGGATCTAGTGTCTGTAGGTCCCTAATGTCTTTGTTTATGAGTTCCATGATGATCCTCTCCATAGCCTTGCAGACTAGGCTAGTCAGGCTTATGGGGTGATAGTTTCCAGGGTCCGCAGAGGCGCCACCTTTGTGGAGTGGGACCACTGTTGCTGTACGCCATTCTTTGGGCACATATCCTGTAGTGAGGCTGAGATTGTACAGCAGTTTTACTTGAGGGATTAGTTCTTCTTGGAGTTCATGTAGGACGCAACCCGGGACGCCATCTGGTCCCATGGAAGCAGTGTTTTTTGCTTTGGAGAGGACGGCCTTCACCTGAGCATCAGAGATGTTTGGGAGGCTGCACTCTGCCGGGATAGATACTTGCTCTTTTGGGAGGGAAGGGGTGGAGAAGTTTGCACTGAACCTGTCTGCCAGGATATTGGCGATGTCTATGGGTTCAGTGTATTTTTTGTCGTTTAGAATCAGCTCAGAACAAGTCTGGGAGTTGCATCCCAGGTTCCTAACATAACTGAAAAAAGCCTTATGATTGTCTTTAGTGTCCTGTGCAATTTTTCTCTCGAAGCTGGCCTTGGAGGATTTTATGAGGGATCGTAATTTTTTGCTAGTACTGATCAGAGATGCCTTCCCTTTTAGGGATTTTGCTCTATCATGTAGTAGCTTCCTCCTTCTGTTGTACAGTTTATTTATGGCTGGGGTCCACCAGACTGGACGCCTGCCTTTGGATGATTGGGTCTTGATTTTGTTTGGGATAGCATGATCCATGCATTCCTAGAGATGTCCGTAGAATGCGTTTATATAGGATTCTGCAGTTTGGGCCGTAGTTTCCACTGGCCCTGGGGCCTTGAAGGATTCCACTTCGGTTTTGAGAAGTGTGAAGTTCGCTTTTGAGAAGTTGTTCACTGTGGTTTTCTGGGCTGGGGGTGGGGTCGGGATGTGGATATCCAGTGAAATTAATTTATGGTCTGATCTTACCAATGAGTGATATACTTCTGGTATGGAGCATAGAGTCCCCATGTTGGTAATGATCAGGTCTAGTATGTTTTCCCCTCTTGTGGGAGTGGTGACTAGTTGTTCCATAGCATTTGAGTTTATAAATTCCAGGAACCTTTGGGCTAAGGTGCTGGGGCTTGAGTAATGCTCCCAGTCTATGTTTGGGTAGTTGAAGTTGCCCAGTATAATGGTGTTTGGAGAGATCTTCATGTTCTCCAATGTTTTCAGGAAAGCCGAGTGGGATTCCTGACTTTGAGAGGGTGGTCTGTAGGATGCTATAAACTGAAAAGCAGTCTTGCCCACTGTCAGTTGCACATGGATGGTCTCCAATACTTTGTGCAATGCCACTAACCTGGAGGTGTGGATATCCTTGATAAATATGGAAACTCCCCCTCCTTTTGTGGTTCAGTCCGGGTTTTGGGGCCAAAAAGCATGATATGAGGTATAACCTGGTAGTGCTGGGGTGCTCTCTGGAGCCTTGAACCAGGTTTCTGTCACTGCACAGATATCGATGTTCTCCATACTGAGGAGAGCTTCGAGTGCATGCATCTTGAGGTTAAGACTTCTGGCGTTTAGCAGCATTACCCTTAGTTTCTTGTTCCTTGTGCTGTCTATGGAGGTGGGTTTGACTTTTGAGCCTTGCCTAAAAAAGGCACTATGGGGTGGCAAGAGCCTTTGCCAATATCCGAAAGCCCAGGAGTGACAGGTGCAAGCCGTCCCTAGTGAAGCAACGTGGCTTGTCGAGCATGTCATCCCAGGCTGACAGACACTGGATCCCCTTTGAATGACACCAAAATTTTAGCCAATTGTTAAAATCGATCATTTTGTCTTTATACTGTGGCATCATTCTAGGTGAGGGTAAGATGCTGCTCAAGGTCAGGGTCATACCGGCCTGGGCTACATGATCAGAGAGCTCCTCTTTGTCTCTTTTCATGTAGTCGAGGGAGGTACGTCTCAGGTCATTCACGCCAGCATGTACAATGACTGAGTCATATTTGTATTTGCTTTGGAGTGACCTGAGTGCTTGCGTTATGTGGCGGATCCTAGCGCCCGACAGGCAGCTCACTGTGAACTTCTCTTTATTCAGCCTGGTGAGCAGGACGTCAGTGTGTCTGACAATAGAGTCACCTATTACAAGAGTATCAGGTGTGTTATTCAGCCTTAAGGGCTGTGACTGCTTGGCACACTGACTTTGTGTGCTATGTGTTGTACGTGTTTTGTTTTGGGGTAGCGTTTGCTTGGATGTCTGCTTTGGAGGTCTCCGTTGCTAGGTAGATTTTTATTTAGAGCCTCCGAGTATGTTTTTGTGTTTTTATGTGTTTGGTTCGCTGTTGTGGTGGGACTATGTGATACTGGAATTGTGTTTTGTGAGGTTACCTTCTCCTCCTAACTGGTTACACCAGTTTTGAGATGAGAGAGCTCAGCCTCCAGTTTGGCTATATGGTTGCATCTCTCACATATATCTGAACATGTTTGGAGGAGGAGAGGGTTGTCCGTGTACATGAGACAGTTGTAACATTGCCTCAAAATTCCCAGATTCACCAGCTGGACTGGAGAGGAAACCAGTGACTGACCTTTGGACATGCTAGAGTAATATAGGGAACTGAATTAAAACGGACCAATGGGGGACAAGGTAATCGTAGAGAGTATAAGAGTAAATAGTGTTTATGGTTTATTAGTGCTAACTTGTAAGATTACTTATTTGGACCAGTGAGGGGCCTTAGAATGAGAATATGGTGTTTAATTATTTGAGAGATAGAGCAGTTCTAAGGGAAAAAGTGAAGAGCAGACTTTGTGGAGCCAGGAATAGTTTAAACCCAATTAGGCGGCGCTGCCCGATGTTGCGCAGAAGAGGGTTTTAAGAGAGGGAGATCAAGGAGTTTGGAATTGACCCAAAATGGCCAATAAAACTACAGTTTCAAGGCAGTAACCACTCCCACAGGGGCAGGCAGGCTGCTCAATGTTTATCACTGCCACTGATGAACACAGAGACTTCCCTTTAGCCCAAGAAAACAATGGCCTCCAAGAAACTTGCAAACAGTTCAGAACAGCAAATCTGTAACTGAACGTTTTTAAATCTCAGAAAAGTGGGAAAAAAGCAAGATTTCTTTGTTTTTTTGTTTTTTAAAGGAAAGCAGAGGTTCACAAGTATCAACAAGTTAGAACAGTGCAGTAAATGACCCCACACTTGAGTGCTAGGCCAGAGACAGATAAAATACAAGTTTTAAGAAAAAAAAACGATTTTAAAAATAAGTGCAGACAGGAAATTCAGTAATCAGCTCTAGGTTGTGTTCTAAATACAGTTACCAACACAGAAATCAAGTTTAACAAGCCAGAAAATGCTCAAAAGTAGGCGGCAATGCAGAAAAACTTAACAAATAATCTGAAGCAAAATACTTAAAATCTCAAAAGTGTCTCCTTTCTTCTCTCAGCATTTTCTCCTCTTGGTGGATGCTTCACCAACAGCCAACAAGTCCGAAAAGATGCCAAAACCACGAGGCAATCAGGTTTTAAGAGAGGGAGATCAAGGAGTTTGGAACTGACCCAAAATGGCCAATAAAACTACAGTTTCAAGGCAGTAACCACTCCCACAGGGGCAGGCAGGCTGCTCAATGTTTATCACTGCCACTGATGAACACAGAGACTTCCCTTTAGCCCAAGCAAACAATGGCCTCCAAGAAACTTACAAACAGTTCAGAACAGCAAATCTGTAACTGAACTTTTTTAAATCTCAGAAAAGTGGGGAAAAAAGCAAGATTTTTTTTTTTTTTTTTAAGGAAAGCAGAGGTTCACAAGTATCAACAAGTTAGAACAGTGCAGTAAATGACCCCACACTTGAGTGCTAGGCCAGAGACAGATAAAATGCAAGTTTTAAGAAATAAAACTATTTTAAAAATAAGTGCAGGCAGGAAATTCAGTAATCAGCTCTAGGTTGTGTAGTTTAACAAGCCAGAAAATGCTCAAAAGTAGGCGGCAATGCAGAAAAACTTAACAAATAATCTGAAGCAAAATACTTAAAATCTCAAAAGTGGCTCCTTTCTTCTCTCAGCGTTTTCTCCTCTTGGTGGGTGCTTCACCAACAGCCAACAAGTCCGAAAAGATGCCAAAACCACGAGGCAATCGGGTTTTAAGAGAGGGAGATCAAGGAGTTTGGAACTGACCCAAAATGGCCAATAAAACTACAGTTTCAAGGCAGTAACCACTCCCACAGGGGCAGGCAGGCTGCTCAATGTTTATCACTGCCACTGATGAACACAGTGACTTCCCTTTAGTCCAAGCAAACAATGGCCTCCAAGAAACTTACAAACAGTTCAGAACAGCAAATCTGTAACTGAACTTTTTTAAATCTCAGAAAAGTGGGAAAAAGCAAAATTTTTTTGTTTTTTTAAGGAAAGCAGAGGTTCACAAGTATCAACAAGTTAGAACAGTGCAGTAAATGACCCCACACTTGAGTGCTAGGCCAGAGACAGATAAAATGCAAGTTTTAAGAAAAAAAAACAATTTTAAAAATAAGTGCAGGCAGGAAATTCAGTAATCAGCTCTAGGTTGTATAGTTTAACAAGCCAGAAAATGCTCAAAAGTAGGTGGCAATGCAGAAAAACTTAACAAATAATCTGAAGCAAAATACTTAAAATGTCAAAAGTGGCTCCTTTCTTCTCTCAGCATTTTCTCCTCCTGGTGGGTGCTTCACCAACAGCCAACAAGTCCGAAAAGACACCAAAACCATGAGGCAATCGGGTTTTAAGAGAGGGAGATCAAGGAGTTTGGAATTGACCCAAAATGGCCAATAAAACTACAGTTTCAAGGCAGTAACCACTCCCACAGGGGCAGGCAGGCTGCTCAATGTTTATCACTGCCACTGATGAACACAGAGACTTACCATTAGCCCAAGCAAACAATGGCCTCCAAGAAACTTACAAACAGTTCAGAACAGCAAACCTGTAACTGAACTTTTTTAAATCTCAGAAAAGTGAGAAAAAGCAAGATTTTTTTTGTTTTTTTTAAGGAAAGCAGAGGTTCACAAGTATCAACAAGTTAGAACAGTGCAGTAAATGACCCCACACTTGAGTGCTAGGCCAGAGACAGATAAAATGCAAGTTTTAAGAAAAAAAATTATTTTAAAAATAAGTGCAGGCAGGAAATTCAGTAATCAGCTCTAGGTTGTGTTCTAAATACAGTTACCAACACAGAAATCAAGTTTAGCAAGCCAGAAAATACTCAAACATAGGCAGCAATGCAGAAAAACTTAACAAATAATCTGAAGCAAAATACTTAAAATCTCAAAAGTGGCTCCTTTCTTCTCTCAGCGTTTTCTCCTCTTGGTGGGTGCTTCACCAACAACCAACAAGTCTGAAAAGACGCCAAAACCATGAGGCAATCGGGTTTTAAGAGAGGGAGATCAAGGAGTTTGGAATTGACCCAAAATGGCCAATAAAACTACAGTTTCAAGGCAGTAACCACTCCCACAGGGGCAGGCAGGCTGCTCAATGTTTATCACTGCCACTGATGAACACAGAGACTTCCCTTTAGCCCAAGAAAACAATGGCCTCCAAGAAACTTACAAACAGTTCAGAACAGCAAATCTGTAACTGAACTTTTTTAAATCTCAGAAAAGTGGGAAAACAGCAAGATTTTTTGTTTTTTTAAGGAAAGCAGAGGTTCACAAGTATCAACAAGTTACAACAGTGCAGTAAATGACCCCACACTTGAGTGCTAGGCCAGAGACAGATAAAATGCAAGTTTTAAGAAAAAAAATGATTTTAAAAATAAGTGCAGGCAGGAAATTTAGTAATCAGCTCTAGGTTGGGTTCTAAATACAGTTACCAACACAGAAATCAAGTTTAACAAGACAGAAAATGCTCAAAAGTAAGCGGCAGTGCAGAAAAACTTAACAAATAATCTGAAGCAAAATACTTAAAATCTCAAAAGTGGCTCCTTTCTTCTCTCAGTGTTTTCTCCTCTTGATGTGTGCTTCACCAACAGCCAACAAGTCCGAAAAGACGCCAAAACCACGAGGCAATCGGGTTTTAAGAGAGGGAGATCAAGGAGTTTGGAACTGACCCAAAATGGCCAATAAAACTACAGTTTCAAGGCAGTAACCACTCCCACAGGGGCAGGCAGGCTGCTCAATGTTTATCACTGCCACTGATGAACACAGAGACTTCCCTTTAGCCCAAGCAAACAATGGCCTCCAAGAAACTTACAAACAGTTCAGAACAGCAAATCTGTAACTGAACTTTTTTAAATCTCAGAAAAGTGGGAAAAAGCAAGATTTTTTTGTTTTTTTGTTTTTTAAGGAAAGCAGAGGTTCACAAGTATCAACAAGTTAGAACAGTGCAGTAAATGACCCCACACTTGAGTGCTAGGCCAGAGACAGATAAAATGCAAGTTTTAAGAAAAAAACGATTTTAAAAATAAGTGCAGGCAGGAAATTCAGTAATCAGCTCTAGGTTGTGTTCTAAATACAGTTACCAACACAGAAATCAAGTTTAACAAGCCAGAAAATGCTCAAAAGTAGACGGCAATGCAGAAAAACTTAACAAATAATCTGAAGCAAAATACTTAAAATCTCAAAAGTGGCTCCTTTCTTCTCTCAGCGTTTTCTCCTCTTGGTGGGTGCTTCACCAGCAGCCATCAAGTCTGAAAAAGTACAAAGCAGTTTTATTCATGGTACTTTGGAGACTACAACGCAGTTGCACTCATGGTACTTTGGAGAGTACAACCCAGTTTCATTCATGGTACTTTGGAGAGTAAAATGCAGTTTCATTCATGGTACTTTGGAGTACAACGCAGTTTCATTCATGGTACTTTAGAGAGTACAACGCAGTTTCATTCATGGTACTTTGGAGAGTACAATGCAGTTTCATTCATGGTACTTTGGAGAGTACAACACAGTTTCATTCATGGTACTTTGGAGAGTACAACGCAGTTTCATTCATGGTACTTTGGAGAGTACAACGCAGTTTCATTCTTGGTACTTTGGAGAGTACAACGCAGTTTCATTCTTGGTACTTTGGAGAGTACAACGCAGTTTCATTCATGGTACTTTGGAGAGTACAACACAGTTTCATTCATGGTACTTTGGAGAGTACAACGCACATCTATTTGTTGTTTTCTTTACTTCTTGAAGTAAACAGTTAAATGCTTGCTTACTGGTACCTTGTTATGTGTGTATATATTTGGTACCCTTACAGGACAAAAAACACAGTGGGGGATATTCTGAAAGAAAAAATAATACTGTGTATAAACTAAACTATGTAACAATGACATTCAAGAGAGATGGCTTATAGGGATACATTCATCAATAAACAGATGTATTTGTCTGCATATATATTCTATATGCAGCATGCACATGTGTAAGGTACTTGGTAATTGTATACTTGGCTGATAAAGTCATAGGTATATACTAGGCAAGCAGTTCAAAAGACCGTTGAGATGCATAACCAGCTAATCCTGAGCACTGTTGAATGAGTTAAGCTCCATGGTCAAGAAGCACCATGTTATATATGCCAAAGAAGATTTATGATTTCCTGGCTATGCATTTAGAATATTACTGAATGCAGACCTTGTGTAGTATTGCTTGACATGCATAGGAAGTCTTTTCAATAAGTATAGGATTCCTTGGGATGGAAATCTTTTGTGCCAGCATGTTCCAGTTCTGTGTCTGTAAGAGGTTATAGTCTTTGTTGTGTGTGTTCAAGGTGGTGTCTGTTTTGCAGAGCTGTAAGAGGTCAAGCAGGGTGAAATGGGCCATGTACCCTACTGATGAACAGCACTCTGCCTGCTGAAGAATGGCATACAGAGAAAGAACTGCACATGTCAAAAATGCCATTTGAACCCTTGGTGTAAGTATCACCATGAATAGGCAACAGTAAGGATTATGGAAGGGTGTACAGCTCAGCAAACTGTGCGGCTTCAGTGTAAATCTCATAATCTGGGCTTTAACACAAATTTTACATGTTATACCTTTTGTATCAGAATACATTATAGGTAATGTCACCATGGTTCCGGAGGTGATGTATAAGATGTGTGTTTCCATTCACATGGAAGAGCACCAACAAGGTACCAGGTGATCAAACATGCACGAAGCTCCAGTCAACAAAAGGTAATGTTGGAAGGTGCATTGTGTGTCTTAAAGGTTAGGTTTTTAAGGGGGAAAAAAACAAAAAAAAATTTTAAAAATAAGTGCAGGCAGGAAATTCAGTAATCAGCTCTAGGTTGTGTAGTTTAACAAGCCAGAAAATGCTCAAAAGTAGGGGGGGGGGGGGGGGGGGGGGGGGGGGGGGGGGGGGGGGGGGGGGGGGGGGGGGGGGGGGGGGGGGGGGGGGGGGGGGGGGGGGGGGGGGGGGGGGGGGGGGGGGGGGGGGGGGGGGGGGGGGGGGGGGGGGGGGGGGGGGGGGGGGGGGGGGGGGGGGGGGGGGGGGGGGGGGGGGGGGGGGGGGGGGGGGGGGGGGGGGGGGGGGGGGGGGGGAAAAAAAAAAAAAAAAAAAAAAAAAAAAAAAAAAAAAAAAAAAAAAAAAAAAAAAAAAAAAAAAAAAAAAAAAAAAAAAAAAAAAAAAAAAAAAAAAAAAAAAAAAAAAAAAAAAAAAAAAAAAAAAAAAAAAAAAAAAAAAAAAAAAAAAAAAAAAAAAAAAAAAAAAAAAAAAAAAAAAAAAAAAAAAAAAAAAAAAAAAAAAAAAAAAAAAAAAAAAGAAAAAAAAAAAAAGAAAAAAAAAAAAAAAAAAAAAAAAAAGAAGAAAAGAGAAAAATAAAAAAAAAAAAAAAAAAAAAGAAAAGTAAAAAAAAAAAAAAAAAAAAAAAAAAAAAAAAAATCAGGGAAAAATTAAAAAATTTAATTAAAGAAAAACAAATTGTTTCCTTTCCTTAAGAGCCCCTCCGGGGGGTTTTCAAAAAGCCCAAAAAGTAAAAACAAAAAATGGGAATCAGGTTTTAAAAGGGGGGCCCCCCCGGGGTTTGGGAAATAAAAAGGAAAAAATTTTTAAGGGTAAAAAGGGGACGGGCTTTTTTCAAGATCATTTCCACTTCCAAACTTATTTACCCAAAAAAAGGGCCTTTAAAAACTCAAACGAAAAAGCTCTGAAATAATTTTTAAATTTAAAAAAGGGGGAAAAAACAAGTTTTTTTGGTTTTTTTTTGGGAAAGGGGTTAAAATTACCCCAACTTTTTCTTCAGTAAAACCCCCCCTTTAAAGAAAGGCCCAGGGCCCCCAGAAAAATGCTTTTAAGAAAAGTTTTAAAAAAATTGGTGGGGGGCAAAAAATTGTAACAGTTTTGGGTTTTTAAATAATTACCAACACCCCAATTTTCCCCGAAAAGGGAAAGAGCCAAATGGTTCTTCAAAAAAATTCTTTTAAAAATTTGGCCCCTTTTTCTTAGTTTTTCCCCTTTTTGACCAGCAAGCCCAAAAGGGGCGGGTTAAAACAACGGGTTTTTGGGAAAAACAACGTTGTATTATTTTGGAATTAAAAATTTTTTATTTTTGGAGGTAAAAGGCACGGTATTTTATCCCCAGTTTCTTCAGGTTTTTGAAGTTCCCGGGTTTATGCGGGTTATTTGGGGTTTAAAGAGTTTAACAGGTACGGGGGTCCCCAGTTTTTCGGGTTTTTGGAGATACAACGCAAAATTCATTTTTAATTTTTCCAAACCGTTTATTCCCTTGGTAAGATCCAAATTTCCTTTTTTGGAGGGTGGGTTTATTCGGGTTATTTAAGTCCACGTTTTTTTTAAATTTGGGAATAAAACCCCAATCTGTTGTTTTTTTCTTTTTAAGTCAAAAAATTTGGTTTTTTAACGGGAAAAACCTTTTTAAAATTTTTAAATTATTTTCCCCCTTTACCCCTTTTTGGGAAAAAAATTCTGTGTTAAACTAAACTATTTTCCAATTAAATTGGAGATTGGCCCTTTGGGATAACCAAAAACCCCAGTTTTTTTTTGGCAAAATTTAATCCCACCTGCACTTGTTCTTTAAGAAATTTTCCCCCCAAAATTCTTGGGGATAAAAGGCAACATTTTCCAAAAACCGTTGAGATCCCCAAACCAAAAAATTTAACATTTAATTTAAAATTCAAAAAGCCCCTGAAACCCAAAAAAATTTATGTTTTCTTGATTTGGGGTATTACTGGAAAAAGCCCCGGGTTTTTGAACCCTGGGAATTTTTCCCCAAAATAAAATTTCCTTGGGAGGAAACCTTTTGTCCAGAAAAACCCCAAGTTCTTGTTGAAGAGGATATCTTTGGGGTTTCAAGGGGGTGTCTGGTTTTGAAACCTGGGGGAAACAAAAGGGGCCTTACCCCATGAAAATTCCCTGGGGCATCGGGCTGCCCCAAAAAACCTTTGTTTTAATTTCCCTGTGGAAAGAAAGGGGAATGGGGGGTGTCCCCAAAAAGGGGTTGGAAATTTTCTTTTCCCAAAAAATTTTAAAAGTTTTTTTGAAAAAACCATTGGGGTTTGCCCTTTTTGGAATGTATAAGACTTTTTCCTTTACATGGGGAAAAAAGGTCCGGGTTATAACCCGGGGCCCCCCCAAAAAAGGAATTTTTGGGTTGATTGTGGTTTAAGGTTAAAGGTTCTAAAATGTTTTGGGGGGAAGGGGTTTTTTTGGGGTTTCTTCGGGATTACCCATTTCCAAAGGGGGGGTTTTAAACCATGGCCTTTGAAAAAAACAGAAAAGCCTCTAAAAAAGGCAAAAATTTTAACAAGAATTTTGGGTTTTTTTTAAAGTTCTTCCATTTTTTGGGAAAATTTAACCTGGAATTTTTAAGTGGGGGTCCCCTTTTGCAGCCTTTTTCCCAGTTTTTGAAAAAATTTTGGTGGGGGGCATGAAAATTGGGGCATTGTTTTAATGATTGGCCTAAATAGGGGGAAAAAGGAGGGAGAAAAGCCCTTTTTTTCCCAAAAAATTTTTTGTAATGGGGTTCCCAAAACTTTAGAAATTTTTTCCACTAAGGGGCCCAATGGGGGGTAAAAAGGGTTATGAAAACCTCTTTTGGATTTTTGTTAAAATTTTGGGTTTCCCATGGACTCCCACCCCCCAAGTTTTCCCCCGGAATTTGGGTTTTCTTTGGGGGTTTTTTGATTGAAAAACATTTTGGGGGCCCCATTGTTTTTTAAAGGCCTTTTCCTGAAAACCGTCTTTGGTCTAAAATTTTGGGGCCTTTGAAAGGTTTCCAAATTCCCTTAGGGGTTTTTTAGTTTTAAATTTTATGCCCGGGAAATTTTTTTTTTCCACCAATCCCTTTTTTTGTGTTGGGCCTTAAATTTGGTCATTAAAAAGAGATAAAAATTTTAAAACCCCTTTTGGCTAAACCCTGGGGGAACAAACATTTGGTCCTTTTCAACCTTTTTCCTTTCCTTTCTTATCCGGGAAGCCCCTTTAAGGAAAAGTTGCCCCCTGTTGTGATTTCTTTTTCCAAGTATTTTCTGGCCCAAACCTTTTTGGGGTTGAACCCAAAAAACCTTGTTTGACCACTTTTTCCCAAAATTTGATGTGGCAAAAATTGTTTTTATTTGTGGGTTCGGGGTTTACTGGGGTTTTCCCCAAATTTTAAAGCCTGATTGTCCCAAAAATTTTTTTCCAAATAAAAAACCCTAACAAAATCAAGCCTTTTCCCAAGACGAATTCTATAGGGTTCTATTGTATTCTTCCCCGGGGCCCCAAAAACCCCCATGTTACCCGGCATCGTCAAACCTTTATTCTGTCCCCCTTGATAGGCCCATTAAGTCCCCCCATTTTTTTCCCAATTTCCCCCCCTTTTTATAAAGTTTGTCTTGAAAAAAGGGCCCCAGTATCCTCTGTTTCTTGGGGGCTTTCCCTTCTTGGGCAGTTTTGGGTTTTTTGAAGGTCCCTGATTTTCTTTAAAATTTTTTATTTGGGTTCCATGTGGGGTTAAAACCCTTTTGGGTTTTTCTTCAATGAAATTTAAAGGGGGTTTAACATTTTGGGCAAAATGTCAATTGGCATTGCAAAAATTATTTTTGGGATTTTTTACTTCCCATTAAAAATTTTTTAATTTTTTTGGGGTTACTTTTTTCCCCATTTTGTTGAAGGAAGTGGGGTCAAAATTGGGGCTTTGTTAATTTATTCCAAATAAGGGGAAAAGAAAATCCTTTTTTTTCCGGGTTAAAATTTTTAAATTTGGGGACATAGGGTTTTAAACAATGGGGGGCCAAAAGAGGGTTGAAAATTGGCCCCAATTCAAAACCTTTGTGAGGGGGCTAATAAAGGGTTTCCCGGGGGGGAAAATTGACCTTTTTTCATTAATTAAGGCCCATTTTAAATGTTGGCCAGAAAATGTTTTAAATGAAATTTCAATTTTAATGTTTTTAAACCCTGAATTTTTTAGCCAGGTTTTTTTTGGGGCCAATTCTTTAAAAGTAGTAAAACAAGAACCCTGGTGCCCCCTGGGGGACAACGGGTTTTTTCCTTAATTTTTTCCTTTTTAAAAGGTGTGGCCCTAAGAACCCTGTTTGTTGTAAAACTCCCAGTCATTTCAAGGGTTTCACCCTTTCTTTAAAAAAGGGAAGTTTTTAAATTTTAAACTACGGGTTGGGCCCCAGGGGGTTTTTACTGGGGGACTGTTTCACAGGGATTGAATTTAATTTAATTTTCCCCAAATTTTCCTTATAAAAGGGAAGTTATTCAACCTTTTAACGTTCCCATGTTTATTGTTTCTTCTGCCCCCCTTGGGGAAAGGGTTCAACCTTTTCCTGGCTATCCTATATTGCTTCAAGCACCCCTTTTTAAAAAACCAGTTCCCCCCGTCCGTTTAATAAACATGTTTTAAAAATTTTTTCCTTATTATTTTTTCCCTTTTTTGGGGGAAGTTTATTTGTGGGTCCCCTGGTTTTCCAGGAAAAAACGCCCCATTGTTCCCCAAAAGGGAAGGGTTTTCAACTGAAGTTTTTTAATTTAGGGGGCGGGGGGGGAACCCCTTGAAAAACAGAGAAAAAACAAAAACTTTAAAATTTTATTAAAAATAACTTAATTTTAATTTTGTTTCCTTAAATTTTTTGCGGGAATTAAAAATTTCCCTACATCATCCTTGGTTTTCTTTAAACGACCCCGGGAATACGGGAAAAAATGGGTCCTTTTTCGGAGGAAAAAGGTCAACCTTGAATGGGGGCAAAAAAAGTTTTGGTTTTGGGCCCCCATTGATTTTCACAAATGGGCATTTAAATTGTTTAAAAGCGAAAAAATGTTTATGGCCCTTTAATGAGTTTTACCTAAAAGGGGTTGCCGTGTAAATTTTCTTTAGCCAAGGGTAAAATAAGTTTTGTCGGGGCCATCTGGGAAAAAGGGGTTTTTTTTTGGGGGGAACCCCTTTTTATTAAAAATTTTGGGGCTTCTTTTTTTCTGTTGTTTTGTCCGTCAAAAGGGAATTCCCGAATTGGCAGAACTTTTTAAAATTGAATTTTAAATTTTTTCATTTTCGGGTTGGTAATTTGGGAAAAAAGACAGGAAAGGGTAATTAAATTTTAAATTTAAAATTTTTCAAAAAAGGCATTTTAAAAGGGAAGGGGTTTGTTTCCTAAGAGTTACCCTGTTCTTTTTGGGAAAAAAAAATTGGGGCCCGGCCAACAAGGGCTTATTCCCCACCCTTTTTCCCAGATTTTTTAAAAAGCTATAAAAAAACTTTTTAAAAAAAAAATTTTAAGGGAAAAACCCAAGAAACCTAAGGTTCCAAAAAGGGGCAAATTTATTTAAAAGGAAAGGGAACTAAATTCAAGTCCCAGGTAGGGGCAGGAGGGGGGAAAAAAAACCCCCGGGGAAAAGCAACAGGAAGTTTTGGGACATAAAAATTTGTTTAACCCAAACGGGGTTTTGGGAAGGCCCCCCTAATTTACCCCTGGGGGGCCCAATTAAAAGATCCAGAAAAAAAACCCAAAAAACCCAGCCTCATTTTGGGGTGAAATTAAAAAAGACAAAAAAAGGATTTTGGGGGCCCAGAAAAAAAAAGGGCCCCTTTTTAAACCTTGCTTAAAGCTTTGTTTTTGGCCCCCTTTAATGGGAGGCCAAAAGGGAATTCCCGGAACCAAAAAAGGAATAAAGGGGCCCCTTTTCGGGAAAAGGGAACAAACCAACCCCTTTTATTGATAAAAAATTAAAGGGGACTGTTTTCAATTTTTTTGCCCGGGGGTTGGGTAAAAATTTGGGGAAAAATTCCAAAAATGAATTTTGTTTCTTTTGGTATTTGGGGGCAGGAACGGGAAAAAATTTGTTCAAACCCTTTTGGGGGGAAAAAGGAAATTTTGGGTTCTGGATTCCCCTTTCTTTAAATTAAAAACCAAATAAAAGGAGGAAAAAGGCTTGGAAGACCCCGGGCCAAAACATAAAAAGAGTTTGAGGGGGGCCCGGGCAGGGAAAAGGGGAAAAAAGTGAGGATTGAAAAATTCAAAGGTCCCCATTGGGATTATCTTTTCCCGGATTTAAAAAAGACCCTTGGGGTTTTTAAATTTTTGGGGGCTAAATTTGTTCGGGAATAACGTTGGAATTCCGGGGAATTGTTTGGGTATCCGAAACCGGAATAAAAAGCCCAAAAATTCCAAATCTAAAGGGGGTTCTAAAAAGGGGGTTTAAGGCCCTTTTTCGCCCGTTGAAAATGTTCCAAACAGCAAAATTTCCGTTTGGAATTGGGGGCCTATATCCCCAGGGGAAAGAGTTGGGGGGGGCCGGGCTTTTGTAAAAGAAACCCCCCTTATTAGGAATTTAGGCGGGGGCATTCCCCTGAGGGGGGGCCAATGCCCAAAATTCCTGCCCTGAAAATTTTTCCCCCCCAGCAGGGAACCAAAATTGTGACCAATTGGGGCAATGGGAAAGGGGAGGAAAAAGGGTCTGGAAAAGGGGGAAAAACCATAAACCCGGGAAACTTGCAAGAGGGGTTTAAAAAGGGTTGGGGCAAAAAAAGTTTTGAAAAGCCATTTGGAAAAAAGGGGAGAAATCCCCATTTAAAAGGACCTCTGTAGGGGGGTTTGGGAATTTAAAAGAATCGGGGCCCCCAATGGGGGCCCAATCTTTCAAAAACGGTTGGGCCCTTGGGATTTTTTGGGGTTTAAAAAACCCGGGTTAAAACCCATTAAAAAGTCTGATTTTCTGGGGGTGGTTTTTTTGTTTGGAAAAAAGACATTTTGTTTTGTTTAACCCCCATAAAGGGGTTTAACTTGCAAGGCAAAAGGGCCCCCCCTTTCCAAAATTTTTTAAAAAATCCCGACTGTTAAAAAGGGCCCTGAAAGTGTAATCCCCCCCTTTAGGGGGGATCCTTTTGGTGGAACGGGGGGGAGAAAAAAGGGTCCCCCCAAAAAGAAGGGGAAACCCCCCCGGAAATTTTCTTTAAAGGGGGGGTTTAATCCAAACATTTGGTTTTAAAAAACCCGGGGCTTGGGCCCCCAAAAGGGCGGGTTTGGGAATTGAAAATCGCCCCAGGGCCCCAAAATTTTTTCCTGGGGCCTGGACTTTTTGGGCCAAAAAGGGTCTAAACACTTAGTTGTCTCTGGGGGGTAGTGGACTGGGTTTTAAAACCTTAAAATTTTTCTTTGACAAGGAACCCGGGGGTTTTCCAAAATTTTAGTCCCGTTTTTTGGGAAAAAAGGAATGGGAAAATTCTGGCCCTTAGGACCCTTTTTTGGGGTCCCAAAAAATGACCTCTTTTGGGCCCTAATTTTTTCTTTTCGGGTGAGCCTGCCCCCTTTTCCCAAACATTTGGAAAAGGGGTTTTGGGGCCCGGGGGGGTTAAATTAAAATTTTTTGAACCCCAGAAAAAACCCCCTGACCCTGTGTTTTTTTGGGAGGGGATTGGCCAAAAGGCTTCCCGGGTAAAGGATAATTTCCCCAAAATTTGTTTTTAGCACAGGGGGGAACCTTCTGGGGGATCCAAAAAGGGTTTGTCGGAAAAAAAACCCTAGAAACCCCTGGTTCTGGGCCCTTCCCCCCGGGAGGACTTTTTTGTTATTTTCCCTCGGGCCTCCCGGGGTCCCCACGGGGGGTTTGGCGGTTTGCCCCCTGGGGTTTTGGGGAACCCTCTTTCCCCTTCTGTCCCTTTTTGGGAAAGGGTTGAAGGCTTGGGAAAAAAACCCCCGGACTCCCCCGGAATTTTTCCACTTCTGGGATCTGGGGTTAAAGGGTTTTCCCCTTAAACCCTGGGCCCAAACCCCCTTCGCCCAAAAGGGGTTTGTTTTTAACCCCTTTAAGGGGGAAAATTCCCCAGGTGACCCTGGGTTTTGGGGAACCCATCCCCCTTTCTGTTTTTTGGTGGCAAAGGGGGAAAAGGCCCCAGGAGGGGGTTTTCCCTTTTGGATTAGGGAAACCACCTGAGGTTTAATTTTGTCCCTTAAAGGAGCAAAAGGACCCCGTCCCGTTTAACCCACCCTCCTTTGGGCAAAGTTTTGGCGGGGAAAATTAAAAAAATAGTTCAGGGTTCCATAAAAATTTTTTGGCCCTTTAAAGCAAAAGGATTCCCGTCCCTTTTCCCCCAGGTTTTTTGGAACTCTTTGAAGGGGGTGAAAAAATAAAAGGGTTCACCCAATTTTTTTAGTGGTCGCTAAAAAAGGGCCCCAATTTGCCACCTTTGGGTTTGGGGATTTTTTGGGGAGAAAATAAAAGGAAAGGGCCTTCCTTTTAGGGTGGTTCCAAAATAAAGGAAACACCTTTTAGAAATTTACTTCCAAAAAAGGTTGGGTGAAGGGAGACACCAGGAGGAGGTGGAAGAGGCGAGAGGATCAAAAGCGTCAAAGGTAAAACCAACTCATCCTCGGAAGGTTTGAGAGTGGACCAAGTTTCCTCTGTCTTAGGATTTCAGGATGTCTGAAGGAGACATCCTCAGAGAGGGGACCTGGGGGGAACCTTCCGACTCATCCCAAGTCAGTGTCCAGTGACAGACTTGGGGGAGTCTATGTGCTTCCTCTTGCACTTTCTTTTCCAAGGGTTCCCCTAAAACTTCAGGGGAGCCCTCGGGAAGAGGAGAGAGGAGACTTACCCAAAGTGGGTGTACCCCATGCTTGCCACAGATCTCTTGCTGTGCAGGTGCAAGAGAATGGCCCAGAGACGTAACAGGCACTATGGAGGAGGGCAGAACTTAACCTTGGGTGAACACTGGGTCCAGCACACTCCTCATCACCTCGAAGAAGGCTCCCCATCGGGCACTATCAAAGAGTAGCACCCACGGCTCTGAGATCCCGCAACCACCCCGAACCCGACAGAGAAGGCTCCGAGAATGATGTTGTTAGACCGGCGTTTAACTAACCAGAGCGAAGCTCTGAGAGGGAGAAAGCGAGAGGTCAGACAAGGAGTCCGGATGCCACTCGCCATGCTCGGAGCCAGCGAAGTAGAGTCCGCAGCGCCCGGACCTCTCCATCGGATGACACCAGAGCCGAAGGAGGAGATGTATCGGCTCCGGCGTAAAAGGCAAGGTCACGGTTCCGAGAAAACTCCGATCCGAGCCTCAGTGATGAGCCGGAGGAGGAATAGATAATTGTATAGAAGAGCCACCCAGTCTGGTGAGATGGGCTCTGGAGCATTTGGGCCAGTGCCTGAGATTTTATGAGTCTACTGACCACCCTCTCAATGTCATGGTCAGAAAGCCTAGATGACCTCAGCCATGAACGATTCCTATGACTCTGGCTTTCTCCGGGTGATAAGAGAGGGGATGCTCGAACGATCTAGCAGTGACCCTCTAGGGAGGGGGGACCTAGAAGCGCTTGTGTGCGCTGGGTGCGGCTCTGATGATGGTTTCGAGCTGAAACCACTTTGCTATCGCCTCCGGAGCCAGCGGAACCAAGGTCGGAGCCACCTCGAGCGTAATCGCCAGCCCTCGACTCTCCAGAAGCTGGAGGCAGAGGGTTTGGCGGTTTTAGATGACTTCCCGAACCAGACTTGGACGGGGAGTCATCAGGCTTTAACAAGCCCCTTAGAATAACCTTGTTACACCTCTCCTGCAGGACACTTGAACTAAATCCGATATGACAAACGGAACAAGAGTCCTGCAGGTGTAAAACAAGCAACAGACACCAAGAACAAGCAACAGACACAAGAAGTGTGACCCGTCTGTCAGAGGTTGAAGAAGTGTGACCGCTCAAGCTACATTTACTTTCTGACAACCACAAGTCACACCTTGAATCCAGACCTTAGTGTCTTTGGACATAGTCCTGACCACAGTAAAAACACAGTCAGTCCACACACACACAGTCAATTTAAATATAAATATAACAATAGTTAAGGGAACTGACTAAACCACACACACAGATAGTAAGGGGGGGAAACTGAGGGTAAAGCCGTAGGCCCAAGATAAAATAACTAAAGAAGGGAAGAAGGGCTACAAAAAAAGGGAATTCAATAATAAGGTAATTAGTAGGGACCTAGACAATGATAATTACTGGAAAGACTACCTGAAATAACTAGTTTAATTAAGCAAATCTCCTTACTGACCTGAGCCGGTAAAGACAACCTCAGTGGCGGCAAACTAGATCTGGGGAGTTAGCACATGGTATTGTGGGATATAGGGCTGCCTCGAGCGGTAAAAATAGCTCTCGAGCTATAGTATAGGCGAGTGAAGACAGCCGAGGATCGGCTCCAAAACCCATTCAGCAAGAATGAAGGCGAGAATGACAACTTAACATTGCTGGTTAAGCTGTTCTTTAAAGTCTATGTAAGCCATCTGGAGAAGCAGTTAACTTAGGGAGATGGCTGTTTGAAGAATTAATGGGACTTAAGACTTCACACTTGTACATTACAGGTAAGTGAACATTTCTATGTTTGGGAAATTCAGATTTAAACTGTGTGTTATTGATGACATCTCATGTTTGGTTTCATTACTGGAGAAATTTAAGTTGGCAGTATGTGATGTACTTTTTGTTTCCATGTTGCATGGTTTAAATAGTGTAAAGCTTTGTATTATAGGTTGAGTTCTTTACAGGTTGCTAGTTTTCCTGCACTATGAGTGCAGTAATTTCACTGTGTGTTTGTGTTAATGAAGGAGTGTTATCTCCGTTGCTTACTGGCTATTTTTCAACTGATTGCTTGGTGGTATGGTTTTCTAGGAGGTTTACCTTGATCTTTTTGCTTTGCTCTGCAGGGTTTAAGCCCTACTAAGAATATATATTAATTTCTTAAGGTTAGTGTGGCTTATTAGTTATGTACTTTTATACAATATTTATTGTCTTTTACTTTTGTGGATAGTGACAATAAGTTTAGAATTAGTTTTGTTGAGGGGTTGTGAAAACAGAGTTGTCACTTTACCTCCTGGTGCTGTATGTGAAAGTGATATTGACCATGTTTTATTGCTCAGATACTGCGCAGGTTTTCCTGCTGGCTCAAAGGAAACAATGGTGCACTTCACACAAGAACATGGGTGGTTTTCTTTTTTGTGTTTGAAATCATCTATCCCATTTGGTTATAGACTGCCCTTACATGTCCCATGGTTGATAATTACATAGTACCCCTAATGAGAATGACTGGGATCATACCATAGATAATTTGAATTGGGCCATGCCTAGGATAAAGCATTTAGGAGCTGCATCTGTCCATCAGTACTGTATGGGGCAGTGTGTATGTACACTTGTGTGTGTGTGTATGTACATGTATGCATATATATATATATATATATATATATATATATATATATATATAATATATATATATATATATATATATATATATATATGCATGTGTGTGTGTGTGTGTGTGTACATGTGTATATTATATGTAAAATACACATACACACACACATGCATGTAGGTGCTTAAAAATGGTCTTCGTTTGCTCCAGCTGGGTATCCACCTGATAACATAAAGGTTTACATCTAACATCTTGTGTTTGTCAAACAATGCTTGAGTGGGGTATTGTGTCAAATGCCTTGGCCAGATCAAGGTAGGCAGTGTGAAACATTTTGCCCTCATCCATTGTTTTGGTGACCTTCTCAAAGAAGTCCACCAGGTTGAGTAAGCAAGAGCTGCATTTGACGAAACCCACCTGGCTTAGGTCTAATGTCTATAGGTTTCCTGTGTCATTATTGATCATTTCCATGATAATTATTTCCATGGATTTGCATATGAGACTAGTGAGATTATGGGGCTATAGTTTTGAGGGTCTGTAGATGGCCCACCTTTGGACAGAGGGATGACTATTGCTACTCAGCATTCATTAGGCATGAAGCCTTTTTGGTGGCTACATTTTAAACAGCAATCCAGAGGGCCTGATACATCATGTTTCATGCCTGGGCCCATCAATGCATTGTTCTTGGCCTTACAGCATTCATTGAAGACCTGTTCCTAGTGATAGCATGGCAGTTATATTTGATATTTTTTAGAAGGAGAGAGGGCCAAAATTAGACCTGAATTTGTCTGCCAATAGTTTTTTATATCTACTCGCTCCGTATATGTGGCTGCATTAACAATGAGCTCTGCACACATTTGTGTATTGTCTTTCAGGTTACCGATAAAGCTACAGTATGTCTTGTGGTTGCCCTTGGTCTGGGAGGCCAACTTTACCTCAAATTTGTATTTAGTAGACATTATTTTTACACTGGGTAGTTTAAGTCGAGAGTGCTTTTATCCTGCTGGGTAGTACACCTCTTAATTTTTGCCATGATTTTCTTCCTTCTGTTATAGAGCATCCCAATGTTGTGATTCCACCATAGTGGCTTTTTTTTTAAGTTACTTCTGTACTTATACTTGGTGGGTACAGCTTTCTCTATGCAGCTGTTAGCATACCTGTATAATGTTTCTGTGAACAGTTGTCCAGAGGCAGCAGAGTTCTCAGGGTTTGTGAGGGGCTTGAAATGTTGTCACATTATCAGGTAACAGCATGTATGGGCCTGTGAGCCTTAGAATAGTGCCTGAACATTCTAGGATTAGATGGGTTTCTGGGTTATATTTTTACTTTAAAGGAGACCATCTTGTGGTTTGACCATTCCACAGAGGACATTACACTAAGTGATTTGCAGCATTCTCCCATATTAGTGAGGACAAGATCTGGTGCGTTTGTGCCCCTGGTCGGCATAATCATAGAATCATAGGAGATCATAAGCGATTACTAGACTATTGCCCCGGAGGTCATTTTTGACCTAGCCGTTTAAACCCAGTGTAATACAGTAGAGGTACTAGTCATTACCCAAGATTGCATTTAGTTCGTAGGTTCATAGGTAGGTACTAGGCTAATTAGCCCTAGGGCCCATATAAGCCATATGAATGTAACTATATTATATATATATATATATATATATATATATATATATATATATATATATATATATATATACATACATACATATATATGTAGACATACTTATCTATAGATGTATGTATGTGTATATATATATATATATATATATATATATATATATATATATATATATATATATATAATCATATCATATCATATATATTCCTTAAATTATAAGCTATATAAGCCTAGCCAAAAAAATCACCACCCAAGAAAATTTTTTTCCTGTGCCCCTGTCGAGTAGAGCCCCCAGACGTGATCCCAGGGGTTAATTTCCTATTTCCCATCCAATCACCGAAAGTCTCTGGGAAAAGAATCTATCCCTCCAGCATGTTCTGTTTATTGTGGTGACAAGGTTTAGGTCCCTGGAGCGTGTTGCTCAGAGGGATTGGGATTTCCCTAAATGGAGCATGTCCAACAGCTCTGGGTTTGACATAGCTTTGTATGTTAGGCAGAGATCATCTCTGAGTAGGCAATATGCGACGGAGTAAAGCTGGAGATTTTTGAGACGGTCTACGTAGGGCATCTGTTTGAGGCCAGTAATCCTCTTTGTGAGGTATTTCTGTGGCCTTTCCAGTTGTTGTAGATGTCTTATGAGATACATACCAAAAGGGGCATTGTACACTATAATGGGGTCTAATGAGTGACGAGTAGAGGAGAACAATAACCTCTTTTTTCATGGACGAGAAACCTTTTCTAAATTTATAATTGCAAAATTTAAAATACAATCCACATTTATATGCTGTTGTTACACATTTTAGGCTTTGCTCTGATTTCTTGCACTAAGATTTTAAGAATTATGACTTGTGGTCTGATTTGAGGATAGAGGACCTTAAAGTTGGTGGGGTGCAAAACTGACCCATATTGGTAATGACCAAATGTCATTGCTCATTTCACTGTCTGGTTTCATTCACATTTTTTATTGTCATTAATGTGTATTTATTGATATGCCATGATACCATTTTTTCCAGTGACATATTATTTCATAATTACATAATGATTATTATCCGGATGCAAAAGGCCACCCATGCCTACATGAACAAGTACAATTTTCCTCTTCTACCTTGCACATTTTACTGATTACACTAATGGTTTGGTACTTCCCAAAGGAAGCAGTAGACCCTCCATTTGAATAGGAACCACTTTGGATAGTTGTCATAGCTGGTAAACAAACCCTATAGTAGAGAATATTGTACAGCACTAGTAAAACCTCCTGGGATGTTATTTGGGGCCTTGGAGTGACCGTTCTACATGGTGCCCATCTAGTTCTTCATGAGGATATGATATAATGGTGGTTGCTCTCAAAGCCTAGTATAGTACTGAGGTTTCAAAGCTATAGCTGAATGTCTTTGTATATACGTATGTCATCTGATTTGGAATTTAGTGCACCACTGATTCCTATAACACTGCAGTGATAGGAGTTCTCGGTTGACTGAAAATATACCACCTTTATAAGTATACTTACGAATTTAAATTATAATGTCACTATATTTATAGATGGGTATGTATGTGGTTTTAATGGCTACTCCCTGTCTACTGCCCCAATGCAGTATGCACAATATCTAGGAATCTTGCCACAGGCAGCAATTTAATTTTGCCTTATTTCAGTTGCATTCCAGAAGCTTAATCTGTTCCCAGCTATTGTCATTTTCAATTTTGTGACCATAAGCTTGTCATGTCAGGAGCTTGCACACCAAGACTGCCTAAAATATTGTTGAGCTCTGAGGGGTAATCTAGTTAAAAGAATAATGCAACATCTCTATACAGGGAAGAATATTAGACTGGCCAAACCACATTAGGAAAATGCCCATGCACTCGAAAGTAAATAGCATGACATTGCATAAATGTAATGTAGATGCACTCCATACAGCTACATAGAATGTAATCACACAAGCATGTCTTAGCCCAAGTAAGGTGTGCCTTATTTAAAGAGAAGCTTGGTGCTAATCAGACTCCTACCTTTTCCTACATTCCACTATAACTGATTTTGGTTATCTGGGTCGGTGTTAGCATTTTGGGGGCCCCCAGCAAATGTTCCAGTACAAGTATCATCCTGTGAATGCCCCACCTCCTAAGAAACCTTTTAGTTTGTGTTGCAGACTTTTAGGAGTAGTACGCACAGACAGACCTGTAGCTACAAGCTCTTAAATTACAACAGGCCTATATACCACACTTTGTTGACCTGTCTAACAAAGGGACACTTACAGTTACTGGAATTTAGTTGTAACAATGATATATTACAACAACTGTATGTAAAGGTCTGGACTTAAATGAAGTGATGACTAGGCCTACTGTTTCAACACCCCTCGCACACACACCCCCCATTTTGGGCTCCCCATACCATGCACATTACGCTTTTCTTCCTTTTCTCACATGTGGCCTTACTCTCAGCTTTTTCAGGAAGCCATAACTTTCTACATGCTTTGAAATGCATTTTCTTTTTTTTTCTTTTTACACAACCTTTACATCCAATAATGGCTTGAACAGAAATTATGATGAAGGAAAGAAATTCACTGTTGCTGATCAGCTTTAGTTTTCCTTGTATCCTTTCAGCAATTTTTAAAAAACCCAAAAAAATTTTTAAAAAACCCCCCCCAAATTTGGGGTTTTTATTCCCCGGGGGTTTTTTTTTTTCCCTTTTTCCCGGGGCCAAAAAAAAAAAAAAAAATTTTTTTTAAAACTTTGGGCCCCCTTTTTAAAATTAAAAAAAACCCCAAAAAACAAAAAAAAAATTTTTTTAAAAAAATTTTTTCCCGGGGCCCCCCCCCCCCCCCAAAACCCTCCCTTTTTTTTTTTTAAAAAAAAAATTTTTTTCCCCCCCATTTAAAAAGGGGGTTTTAAACCCAAATTTTCCCCACCCCCCCCTTTTTTTTTTTTTTTTAAAAAAAAAATTTCTATTTTTTTTTTTTTAAAAAAACCCCCCCCCCTAAAACCCCCCCAAAAATTTAAATTTTTTAAAATTTTCCTTTAAAAATTTAAAAAAACCCCAAATTTGTTTAAATTCCCCTTTTTTTTAAAAAAAAGGGGGAAAAAAAAAAAACCCCCCCCCAAACCCCACCCCCTTTTCCCCCCCTTTTGGGAAAATTTTTTGGGGGGGGGTTTTTTAAAAAAAAGGGGGGGGGAAAAAACCCGGGGTTTTTCCAAAGGGGAAAAAACCCCCCCGGGGAAAATTTTTCCCCCAAAAAAAACCCCCCTTTTTTTTTCCCCCGGGAAAATTTTTGGGGGGCCCCCCCTTTTAAAAAACCCCCCCCTTTTAAAGGGGGGAAAACCAAAAGGGGTTTTTTTTTTTTGGAAAAATTTTTTTTTTTTTTTTAAATTTTCCCAAAAAAAATTTTTTTCCCCCAAAAAAAAAAATTTTTTTTTTTAAAAAAAAAAAAACACACACACACACACACACAAAACCCCCCGCCAAAACCTTTTTTTAAAAAAGCCAAACCTTTAAAATGGTTTAAAAAAAAAAGGGGGGGGGGTTTTTTTGGGGGGGCCTTTTTTCCCTTTTTTCCCAAACCCCCCTTTTTTTTTCCCCCTTTTTTTTTTTTTTTATTTTCTTAAAAAATTTTTTTAAAAAAATTTAAAACCCCAAAAAAAAAATTTGGGGTTTTTTTAAAAAAAAAAATTTTTTTTAAAAATTTTTTAAAATTTTTTTTTTAAATTTTTTTTAAATTTTTTTTTTTGGGGTTAATTTTTTAAAAGGGGAAAATTTTTAAAAATTTTTTTTTTTTTAAAAAAATTTTTTTTTCCAAAACCCAAAAAAACCTTTTAAAAAAAACCGGGTTTTAAAAAAAATTTAAAATTTTTTTTCCTTTTTTTCCCTTTTTCCCCCTTTTATTTAAAACCCCAAATTTAAAAAAAATTTTTTTAAAAAAAATTTTTTTTTAAAAAAATAATTTTTTTTTCCCCCCCCCCCAAAAAATTTTTGGGGGGCCCCCCGGGGAAAGGAGGGAAAAAAAATTTTAAAAATTTTTGGGGAAAACCAAAAATTTTTTTTAAAAAAAAAGGGGTTTAAAAAATTTTTAAATTTTTTTGGGTTTTTTAAAAAAACCTTTAATTTTTTTTTAAAAAAATTTGGGGGAAATTTTTTTGGGGGTTGTGGGGGGGGGTTTTTTTTACCTGGGGGGCGTTTTTTCCCTGTTTTGGACCCCCAAAAAACCCCCCCAAAAAAAAAAAAAAAACCCCCCAAAAAAAAGGGGGGGGAAAACCCCCTTTTCAAAAGGGGGGGGCCCCAAAACCCGGGAAAAGGGGTTTTTTTGGGGGTTTTTTTTTTTTTTGGGGTTTTCCCCCTTTTTTTTTAAAATTTAAAATTTTTCCCCCCCCAAAAAAACCCCCCCCCCCAAAAAAAAAAACCCAAACCCCCAAAAAAAAACCCAAAAAAAAATTTTTTTTTTTCCCACCAAAAAAAAAAAGGGGGGGGGGGGGGCCCCGGTTTAAAAGGGGGGGGGGAAAAGGGGGGGGGGTTTTCCCCAAAAATGTTCCCCTTTTCCCGGAAAAAAGGGGGGGGGTTAAAAGGGGGGAAAAAAAAACCCCCGGCATTCCCTTTAAAAAATGGAAACCCTTTGGGAAAAAACCCCCCTTTTTAAAAAAAAATTTGGGGAAAAAAACCCCTTTTTTTAAAAAAATTTTTTTGGGGGAAAAAAAAAAAGCTTTTTTTTAAAAAAAAAAAAAATTTTTTCCCCCAAAAAAACCCCCAAAAAAAAATTTAAAAGGAAAAAAAAAATTTTTTTTAAAAAAAAACCGGTTGAAAAAAATTTTTTTTAAAAAAAAAAATTTTAAAAAATTTTTTTTTTTTTTCCCCCCTTTTTTTTAAAATTTTTTGAAAAAACATTTTTAAAAAGGGGGTTTTTTTAAAAAAAATTTTTAAAAAAATTTACCCCCTTTTATTTTTTTAAAAAAAAATAAAAAAAAAATTTTTTTAATTTTTTTTTAAAAAAAGATTTTTTTTAAAAAATTTTATTTAAAAAAAAAAAATTTTTTTTTTTTTTTTTAAAAATTTTTTTTAAAAAAACCCCAAAAAAAAATTTTAAAAACCCAAAAGGGGGAAAGTTTTTCCAAAAAATTTTTAAAAAAATTTTTTTTTTTAAAAAAAAAAAATTTTTTTTTTTAAATTTTTTTTTTTAAATTTTTTTTTTTTTTTTTTAAAAAAAAGGGGTTTTTTAGGTGGTTTCAAAAAAAAAAAAGGGGGGAAAATTTTAAAAAAAATTTTTTTTTTTAAAAAAAAAAAATTTTTTTTAAAAAATTTTTTCAAGTTTTTGGGATTGGAAAAAAATTTTTTTTTTTTTAATTTTTTTTTTTAAATGGATTTAAAAAATTTTTAAAATTTGGGTTAAAAAATTTAAAAAAAAATTTAAAGGGGAAAAAATTTTGTTTTTTATTTTTTATTTTTTTTAAAAAAATTTAAAAAAACCCCCCCCAAAAAAGGGGGGGAAAACATTTTTATTTTAAAAAAAATTTTTCCCCCTTTTTTTTGGGGGGGGGAAAAAATTTTTTTTTGTTTTTTTTAAAAAAGGGGGGAAATTTTTTTTTGGGGGGGTGGTTTAATTTACCGGGGGAAAAAATTTTTTTTTTTGGGGGGGGGGGGGGGGGGAAAAAAAGGGGGGGGGGTTTTTTTTTTCCCAAACCCCCAAAAAATTTGGGGGGGGGGTTTTTTTTTTTGGGGGGAAGGGGGGGGGGGGGTTTTTTTTTTAAGGGGGGGTTTTTCCCCCTTTGGGGGCCCCCCAAAGGGGGCCCCCCCGGGGCCCGGGGCCGGGGGTTTTGGGGGGGGGCCCCAAAAAGGGGTTTTTCCCCTTTTTTTTTTTTGGGTTTTTTTTCCCCCCCCGGGCCCTTTCCCCCCAACCCCCTTGGGGGGAAGGCCCGGGGGGGTTTTTAAAGGGCCCCCCGGGGGGGGGGGGGTTTTTTTTTTTTTTTGTTTTTTGGGGGGCCCCCCCCCAACCCCCAAACCCTTTTTTTCCCCCCCTTGGGCCCCCTTTAAAAAAATTTGGGGGAATTTGGGTTTTTAAAGGGGGAAAAAGGGGCCCCCCCCCCCGGGGGGTTTTTTTCCCCCTTTTTTTTCCTGGGGTTTGGCCCCCCCCGGGGGAAAACCCCCGGGGGACCCCCAAAAACCCCCGGGCCCCAAACCCCCCCCGGGGGGGGATTTTTGGGGGGGGGGGGGGGGTTTTGGGGGGGGGGGGCCCGGGTTTTTAAAAAATTTTTTCCCCCCCCCAAATTTTTTTTGGGGGAAAAAATTTTAGGGGCCAATTTCCCAAAAAAAAAAAAAAAAAAAAACACCCCCCCCCCTAAAAAAAAAGTTTGGGTTTCCCCCCAAAAAAAAAAAACCCCCCCCCCCCCCCAAAAAAAAAATTTTTTTAAATTTTTAAAAAAAAACCCCCCCCCCAAAACCCCCCCCCGGGGTTTTTAAAAACCCCTTTTTTAACCCCCCCCCCCTTTCAAACCCCGGGTTTAAAAAATTTTATTTTAAAAACCCCCCAAAAAAAAAACCCGGGGAAAAAAAAATTTTTTTTTTTGGGTTTTTTTCCCCGGAAAAATTTTTGGGGTTTTCCCCCTTTTTTAAAGGGGTTTTTTTCCCTTTTTTTTTCCCAAATTTTTCCCCAAGCCAAAAACTTTTTCCCCCAAAAAATTTTCAAAAAATTTTTTTTCCCCCCTTTACTTTTTAAAAAAAAAAAAAAAATTTTTTTTTTTTCCCCCCCCCAAAAAAAAAAACCCCCCCCCCCAAACCCCCCAAAAACCTTTTTTAAAACAACCCTTTCCTTTTTTAAAAAAAACCCCCCCCCCCCAAACCCCCCAAAACCCCCCCCAAAAAAAAAGGTAAAAAACCCCCCACCCCCCTTTAAAAAAAAAACCAAACCCCCAAAACCCCCAAAAAACCCCCCCAAAATTCCCAAAAAAATTTTTAAATTTTTTCCCCCCCAAAAAACCCCCCCCCCCCGGGGGGTTTTTTAAAATTAAAAAGGCCCCCCCCCCAAAAAATTTAAAGGGGAAAAATTTTTCTCCTTAAAACCCCCCCCTTTTTGGGAAAAACCTGGGGTTTTGGGGGGTTTCCCCTTTTTGGGGTTTTTTCCCCCCCCCCGGGCCTTTTTCCCCCCCCAAAAAATTTTTTAAAAACCCCCTTTTTTTTTGGGGGTTAAAATTTTTTTCCCCCCCTTTTTTCCCCCCGGTTTTTTTAAAAAATGGGGGGGTTTTTTTTTTTTTAAAAAAGGTTTAAAAAAGGGGGGTTTTAAAACCTTTTTTAAAAAGGGGGGAAATTTTCCCTTTTAAAATTTTTTAATTTTTTTTTTTTTTGGGAAGGGGAAAAAAGGGGGGTTTTTCCTTTTGGGGTTTTTGTTTAAAAATTTTTGGGGGGTGGCCCCCGGGGGGGAAAATTTTTTTTGGGGGTTTTTTTTTTTGAAAAAACCCCCCGGCCCGGGAAAAGGGCCCTTTTTGCCAAAATTTTTGGGGCCCCCCCCCCCCCCTTTTTTGGGTTTTTCCAAGGGAACCCCCGGGTTTCCCCCTTCCCCCCCCCAAAAACCCCCCCTTTCCCCTTTTAAAAAAAAAAGGCCCGGGGGGGGGGTTTTTTTGGGGGGGGGGGGCCCCCCCCAATTTTTTTTTTCCCTTGGTTTTTTTGGTTCCCCCCCCCGGGGGGGGGGTTTTTCCCCTTTTTTTTTAAAAAAACCCCGGGTTTTGGGGGTTTTTGGGGGGGGCCCCCGGGGGGGGGGGGGGGGAAAAAAAAATTTTTTTTTTAAAGGGTTTTTTCCCCTTCCCCCCCTTTTTTTTGGGGGGTTTTTGGGGCCCCTCCCCTTTTTTTTTATTTTCCTTTTTCCCAAAATTTTTCCCCCCTTTAAAAAAAAAATTTCCAAATTTTGGGGGAACCCTTTTTTCCCCCCCGGGTTTTTGGGGGGGCCCCCCTTTTTTAAAAAATGGCCCCTTTTCCTTTTTTTGGGGGTTTTTTTTTTCCCCCAAAAAAAAAATGGCCCAAAAAAAAGGGAAAAAGGGAATTGGGTTTCCAATTTTTTGGGGGGGGGTTAAAAGTTTGGCCCCCCCTTTTTTGGGGGGGGCCCCTTTTGGCCAAAAATTTACAGGAAACCCCATTTTTGGGGGGGTTTTTCCGGGGTTTTTTCCATTTAAAAGGGGGAAAAAAAAGGGTTTTTACCCTTTTTTTTGGGGGGTGGCCCCATTTGTTCCTTTTTTTAAAAAAAATTTTTTTCCCTTTTTCCAAAACCCCCCCAAATTTCCCGGGGGGCCCCTTTTTTCCCCTTTTTTTTTTGGGGGGCTTAAAAGGGTTTTGGGAAATTTGGAAAATTTTAACCTTTTTTTTTTTGGGCCCCCCTTTTTTCCCCAAAATTTTGGGGTTTTCTTAAAGGGGTTTTTTTTTTTTTTTAAAATTTAAAAGGGGGCCCCTGTTTTGGGGGGCCCCCCAAAAAAAACCCCAAATTTTTTAAGGGAAAATTTTTCCAAAAATTAAATTTTAAAAAAAAAAATCCCAGTTTGGGGAAAAATTTTTTACCCCTTTTAAAAAAAAGGGGGGGGGGGGAAAAATTTTTTGGGGTTTAAAAAAAAACAAAACCCCAAAAAAACCTTTAAAAAGGGTTTTTCCAAAAGGGAAAAGGGGAAAAGGCCCCCCCGGGGGGGTTTTAAACCCGGGGGAAAAAAAAACCCCCTTTTAAACCCCCCTTTTTTTTTAAAAAAATTTGGGGGCCCCCAAAAAAAATTTTTTGGGGGTAAACCCCCCCCGGGGGGGGGCCCCTTTTTGGGGGGGGGGGGTTGGGGAAGCCCTTTAAGTTTTTGGGGGGGGCGGCCTTTTTGGGCCCCCCCCAGGGGTCCCCGGGGTTTTGGGTTTTTTAAAACCCCCCGGGGTTTTTCCCGGGGGGGGTTTTTTTTTTTTTAAAAAAAACCCCCCCCCGGGGGGGGCTTAAATTTTGGGTTCCCCTAAAACAATTTCCCTTTAAAAAAAGGGCTCCCCCCATAAAAAAAAGTTCCAAAAATTTTTCCCCCCAATTTAAAAAATTTTAAATTTTTTTTTTTTTCCCGGGGGCCCCTTTTTGGGGGGAAAAAACCCCTTTTTTTTAAAAAAACCCCCGGGGGGGGTTTTTTTTTTTGATTCCCCCTTTTTTTTTTGGTTTATTATGGGGGGGGGGGTTTTTTTTCCCCCCCAATTTTTTGGAAAAAATTTTTGGGAAAAAAACCCCCCCCCCCCCCCCTTTTTTTCTCCCCCCCCAATTTTGGGGCCCCCTTGGGGCCCCCAAACCCCCCCTTCCTTAAAACCCCCCCGGGGGGGGGCCCCCCCGGGGGCCCCCCAAAAAAACCCCCCGGGGGGGAAAATTTTAAAAGGGGGTTTAAAAGGGGGTTGGCCCCCCCGGGGGGCCCCCCCCCCAGGGCCCCTTTTGGGGGAAACCCCCTTTTTGGGGGGGGTTTTTTTGGGGTTGGGGGGTTTTTTTTTCCCCCCCCCCCCACCCAAAAAAATTTAAAATTTTAACCCCCCCTTTTAAAACCCCCAAGGGCCCCCCTTTTTTTTAAAAAAATTTTATTTTTAAAATTTTTCCCCCCAAAAAAAAATTTTTTTTTAAAAAAAAAAATTTAAACCCTTTTTTTTTATAATTTTTGTATTTTAAAAATTTTTTTTTTATTAAATATTTTAAATTTGTTTTTTTTTTTTTTTTAAAATTTTCCCTTTTAAAATTTTTTTTTTTCCCCCCCCACACCAAAAAATTTTTTTTTTTTTTATAAATTTTTAAATTTTTTTTTTGGGAATTTTTAAAAATTTTTTTAAAAAATTTTTTTTTTTTTAAAAAAAAAAATTTTTTTCCCCTTTTTTTAAAAAAAAAAAAATTTTTTTTTAAAAACCCCCCCCCCCTTTCCCCCCCCTTTTTTTTTTTTTTTTCCCCCCCCAAAAACCCCTTTTTTACCCCCCTTTTTTTTAAACCCCTTTTCCCCCCCTTGGGAGCCCCCCTTTCCTTTTTAATTCCCCCCCCCCCCCCCCCCAAAAAAACCCCCCTTTTGGTTTTTCCCCAAAACCCCCCCCCCCCTTTTTAAATTTTCCCCTTTTAAACCCCCTCCCCCGGCCCCCCCCTTTTTTTTACCCCCCCCCCAAAAAATTTTTTTTTTAATTTTTTTTTCCCCCCCCCCTTAACCCCCCCCTCCTTTTTTTTTCCTTTAAAAAAAAAAAAAATTTTTTTTTCCCCCCACTCCTTTTTTCCCCTTTTTAAAACCCCCCCCCAATTTAAAAAAATTTTTCCCCCTTTTAAAACACCCCCCCCCTTCCCCCCCCCCCCCCCAAAAAATTTTTTTTTTTCCCCAAACCCCTTTTTTTTTCTTTCCTCCTTTCCCCTTTCCCCCCCGCTTTTTCCCCCCAAAAAAATTTTTTTTCAAAAAAACCCCCCCCTTTTTTTGCTTTCCTTTAACCCCAACCCCCCCCAAAAAGAAACTCCCTGAAAAAACCCCCTTTTTAAAAAATTTCCCCCCTTTTTTGCCCCAAAAATTTTTTTTTCCCCCCCAAAAAAATTTTTTTTTTTAAAAAACCCCCCCCAAAAAAAAAAACCCTTTAAAAAACCCTTTTTTTCCCCCTTTTCCCCCTTTAAATTTTTAAAATTTTTGGCCCCCCCCCTTTAACCAAAACCCCCTTTTTTTTTTTTCCCCCCCCCTTTCCCCTTTTCATTTTTCCCCCCTTTTTTCCTTTCTTTCCCCCTTTCCCTTTTTTGGGGGGAAACCCTTTAACCCCCTTTTTTTTCCCCCCCTTTTTTTTAAAAAAAAAAAATTTTTTCCCCCCCCCACCTTTTTTTTTTTTTAAAAAATTTTTTAAAAAAACCCCCCCTTTTCCCCAAAATTTCCCCCCTTTTTTTGGGAAGGGCCCCCTTTATTTTCCCCCTTTTTTTTAATTCCCCTTTTTTAAAATTTTCCTTTTCCCCCCCTTTTTTCCTTCCCCCTTTCCCCCCCTCCTTTTCCCTTTTTCATCCCCCAAAACCCCCTTTTTTTCCCAAAATTTTCCCCCTTTTTTTTTCCCCCATTTCCCCACCTTTTCCCCCCTTTTTGGGGGCCCCCCTTTTTGCCCCCCAAAATTTTTTTTTTTTGGGGTTTTTTTTTCCCCCCCCCCCTTAACCCCCTTAACCCCCCCCTTTTCCCCCTTTTTTCCCCTTTTCCCTTTTTTCCCCCCCTTTCCCCCCCCCCTTTTTTAAAAACCCCCCCCCCCCCTTTCCCCCAACCCCATTTCCCCGGGCACCCTTTCCCCTCCCAAACCCCCAAAAAAACCCCCCCCCCCTTTTTTCCCCTGTTTAACCCCTTTTTTTTAACCCCCCCCCCCCTTTTTAAAAAACCCCCCCCAAAACCCCCCTTTAAAAAACCCCCTTTTCCCCTTTTTCCCCCCCCCCCCCCCCTTTTTTTCCCCCCCCCTTTTCCCCCCAAAATTTTTAAAAAACCCCCCCCCCCCCAAAACCCCCCCTTTCCCCCTTTAAAAAAATTTTTTTTTTCCCTTTCCCCCAATTTTTGGGGGAAAACCCCCTTTTTAAAAAAAAAAAACCCCGTTTTTTTTTAAAAACCAAACCTTTTCCCCCCCAAAACCCCTTTAAAATTTAAAAACCCCCCTTTTTTCCCCCTTTTTCCCCAAAAAACCCTTTTAAACCCCTCCAAAACCCCCCCCCTTTTTCCCCCCTCCCCTTTCCCAAAAATCCAAAATTTTTTTTCCCATTCCCCCCCCTTTTAAAGTTTTCCCCTTTTAAACCCCCTTTCCCACCCTTTTCCCCCATTTCCCCTTTTTTTCCCCCAAACCCCTTCCCCCTTTTTTTAAAAAACCCCCTTTTTTTCCCCCCCCCCCAAAAAAAAACCCCTTTTCCCCGCCAAAAATTTTTTTTAAAAAAAAAAAAATTTTTTTCCCCTTTCGGGTTTTTTATAAATTTTTAAAAAAAAATTTTTTTTTCCTTTTTCCCCCCCCCCCCCCTTCCTTCCCCCCCTTTTGCCAAAACCCCCCAAAGGGTTTCCCTCTTTTTGGGGGTTTTTTGGGGGGAAAAACCTTTAAAAAAATTTTTTAAAAAATTTTTTTTTAAACCCCCGGGTTTTTTTTAAAAAAATTTTTTAAAAAAATTTTTTTTAAAATTTTTTCCCCGAAAAAAACCCCCCCCCCCCCCCAAAAAATTTTTTTTCCCCCCCGGGGGGGGCCCCCCCAACCCAAAGGGGAAAATTTTAAAAAGCAGGTTTCCTTTTTTTTTTTTTAAAATTTTTTTTTCCCCCCCCAAAAAAAATTTTTTTTAAAAAAAAACCCCCTTTTTGGGGGGAAAAAATTTTTTTTATTTTTAAAAAAAATTTTTTCCCTTTTCCTTTAGGTTTCCCCTTTTTTTTAATTTTTTTTTTTCCCCCCCCCCCCCCCTTTTAAATGGAAAATTCCAAAAAAAAAATTTTTTTTTTCCCCCCTTTCCCTTTTTCCCCCCATTTTCAAAAACCCCCCCCCTTTTTGGGGGTTTTTTTGGGAAAAATTTTTTTTTTTTTTTTGGGGGGGGGGCCCCCTTTCCTTTTTGGGGGTTTTTTTTTTTTCCCCCCCCCAGAAATGGGAAAAAAAAAGGGGTTTGGGGGTTTTTGGGGGGAAAAAAAAATTTTTTTTTTCCTTCCTTTAAAAGGGGGGTTTTTTTTCCCCCCTTTTTTTTGGGGCCCCCTTTAAAACCCTAATTGGGGGGTTTCCCTTTTTCCTTTTTGGTTTTTTCCCCCCGGGGGGGGCCCCCGGGGGTTTTTTTAAAAAACCCCCCCCCATTTTTTTTTGGGGGTTTTTTTTTAAAGGGTTTTTTTTTTATGTTTTTTTTTTGGGGTTTTTTCCTATTTTTTTGGGGGGGCAGGCCCCCCCCTTTTTTTTTCCCCCCTTTTTTTGGGGGCCCCCCCCCCAAAACCCAAAACCCCCCGGGGGGGGGGAAACTTTTTTAAAAAAATCCTTTTTTTAAATTTTAATTTTTTTATTTGGGTTTTAAATAAAAATTTTTTTTAAAAACCAAATTTTTTCCCCGGGTTTTTTGGGTTGGGGCCCGGGGGCCCGGGGGGGAAAAAAAAGGAAACAATTTTAAAGGGCCAGGGTTTTTAAAAACCCCCCCCCAAAAAAACCTTTTCCCTTTTTTTTAAAAATTTTCCCCCAAAAAATTTTATTTTAAAAAAAAAAAAGAGAAAAGTATTTAAAAAAAAAAAATTTTTAATTTGGGGGAAAAGGGGGGGAAAAAAAGGGGGGAAAAAAAAATTTTAAAAAAAAAAACCCCCTTTTTTTTTTTTTTTTGGGGGGGGCCCCCCCCCCCTTTTCCCCCTTTTTTGGGGGGGGGGCCCAAAAAATTTTTTTTTAGGAAACCTTTTTAAAGAACAAAAAGAAAGTTTTTGGGCCCTTTTTTAAAAGGGGGTTGGGAATTTTGAAAAAATTTTTTTTTTTTTTCCCTTTTTTAAAAAAAAAAGGGGGTTTTTTTGGGGGCCCCCTTTTTTAAAAAAAAAAGGGGGGCGGCCCCCGGGGGGGTTTAAACCCCGGGGGTTTTTTCCCCCCAAAAATTTTAAAAAAAATTTTTTGGGGGGGGGTTTTTAAAAGGGGGGGTTTTTAAAAAAAAAATTAATTTTTTTGGGGGGGTTTTCTGGGGGAAAAAGGGGAAAATTTTTTTTTGGGGGTTTAAAAAGGGGGGGAAAAAAAATTTTTTTTAAAAAATTGGGGGGGAAAAACCGAAAAAACCCCCCCAAAAAAAAAAAAAGGGGGTTTTTGGGGGAAACCCAAAAACCCCTTTTTTTAAAAAATTTTTTGGGTTTTTTTTTAAAAAAAAAAAAAGGGGGGCCCGGGGGGGGGAAAAAAAAGGGGGGGGGAAAAAGGGTTTTCCCCCGGGGGTTTAAAACCGGGGTTTAAAAGGGGGTTTTTTTTGGGGGGAAAAAAAAAAGGGGGGGAAAAAAAAAAAACAAAACCCCAAAAAAAAAAAAAGGGGGGGGGAAGGCCCCAAAAAAAAGGGGGGGGGGGGCCGGGAAGGGGGTGGAAAAACCAAAAGGGGGGGGTTTTTTTGGGGGGGAAAACCCCCCTTTTTTCAAAAAAGGGGGCCCTTTTTGGGGCCCGGGGTTTTTGGGGGGGGCCCCAAAAAGGGGAAAAGGGGGGGGGTTTTTTTTAAAAAAAATTTTAAAAAATTTATTAAAAAAAAAAAAAAAAGAAGGGGGGGCCCCCCGGGGGGGGGGGGGGGGGAAAAAAAAAAAAAAAAGGGGTTTTTTAAAAGGGGGGCCCCAAAACCCCCCCCCAAAAAAATTTTTTGGGGGATTTGAAAGGGGGGGTGGGGTTTTCCCCCAAATTTTTCCCCCTTTCCCCCCGGGGTGGGGAAAAAAAATTTTTAAAAAAGGGGGTTTTTTCCCGGGGAAAATTTTTTAAATTTTTTAACCCTTTTTTGGGGGGCCCCCCCAAAAAAAACCCAAAAAAAACCCCGGGGGGAGGTTTTGGGGGGAAAAAAAAAAGGGTCAAAAGGCCCTTTTTTTCAGGGGTTTTTGGATTATGTAATAATGACCTCATGAATGGGTGCATGAAAAGGATCTAAGGACCTATTTTGCGCCCAGAATGAAAAACGCTTCCATTTACTAGCATAAGTCTTCCTAGTATTGGACTTATTGGAGGCCAGAATGATATCACGGACAGGAGGAGAGATGAGGGGAAGCCTGGCTATGGCTGGAAGTGGAGCGACCAAGCTGTGAGGTTGATGGAATGTAGAGACTGATGCAGCTTGCCCGTGAGGTGGGTCAATAGATCCGGAAGGGGTTCCAGATGCCAAGGCTGTTTCAGTAGGTATTTGTGCAGGAACGGGAACCAAACTTGTCGAGGCCAATACGGGGCAATGAGGATCATTTTGGATCTCAATGCGATTGCTTTCTGAATTAATTGTGGGATCAAAGGAAAAGGAGGAAAAGCATAGAGAAGACCCCGGGGCCAAACGTGAACAAGAGCGTCTCTGAGGGGTTGGCCTGGCAGAGGAAAAAGTGTGAAGAAGTCGAGGCACTTGCTGTTTTGGGGAGTTGCGAAAAGGTCGCAGCAAGGCTGGCCCCACTTCTGAAAGATTCCATCTGCTACCGCTTGATTTAGAGACCACTTGTGAGGCATGAGGATAGTTCTGCTCAATCTGTCTGCTATGACGTTGGACTTCCCGGGGATGTGCGTTGCTATCAGAAACCGTTGAGATGAAATCGCCCATTGCCAAAGTCTGAGTGCTTCTCGACAGAGGGGATAGGACTTTGTTCCACCCTGCTTGTTTATGTACCACACCACAGACATATTGTCCGTCTGAATTGCTATAGTCCCCATGGGAAGAGAGCTCTGAAGGGCTTGCAAAGTCAAAAGCACCGCCCTCATCTCCAGGACATTTATGTGCAGGTGGCATTCTGACTGTTGCCAAGTGCCCTGGACCGTCCTGCCCTGATAATGCCCCCCCACCCAATCAGGGAGGCATCCGTTGTGACAGTGGCAACTGGAAGGGGGAGAACGAAGGGTCTGCCCTGAAAAAGCAGAGGTGAAACCATCCACCAGGAGAGATGTTTCTTGCAAGATGGGGTTATACAAATGTTGTGGGTCATTGGTAGCTGTTGAAAAGACCACTGAGAAAAGAGCATCCACTGAAGGAGCCTCATGTGGAAGCAGGCTAATGGAAGTAGAAGAATCGCCACCGCCATGAGGCCCAATACTTTCAGTACTCGGTTGACCTGGACTTTGTTGGGCTGAAACAGGGTCTGAACATTCCGCCTTATGTCTGCCACTCTCTGGGGTGGTAGTGTTGCAGACATTTCTGTGGTGTTTAATACGGCGCCTATAAAGTTTATACATTGACAAGGCAACAAGGAGGACTTTGCAAAATTTATAGAAATACCCAGACTGTTGCAAAGCTGAATAGTGTAATCCCTGGCCATTATGAGATCCTGTTTGGTGGTAGCGGAAATGAGCCAGTCGTCTATGTATGGAAACACCTGGAATCCTTTCTGTCTCAAGTGAGCCGTGACCACTGCCAAACATTTGGTGAACACCCAGGGGGCTGTGGTGAGACCAAAGGGCAGGGCTCTGAATTGAAAATGACTGACTCCCAGCCAGAAGCGGAGAAACCTCCTGGAGCGCCTGTGTATCTTTGTGGTAGTATGCGTCCTGGAGGTCTAACGAGCGCATCCAGTTGTCTCTGCCCAAAAAGGGTAGAATGGACTGCAGTGTTACCATCCGAAATTTTGTCTTTAGCACAGATTTGTTTAACCTGCTGAGATCCAAAATAGGTCTCCAGTCTCCTGTCTTTTTTGGTACCAAAAAGAACCTGGAGTAAATTCCGGACCCTAGCTGATCTGCTGGGACTGCCTGGATGACTCTTTTTGCTAATAGCTTTTCTATTTCTAGCTGAGCCTGACCCCTTTGTGCGGGTGGTACATCTGGTAGGGGTTTTGGCGGTTGTACCGGGGGGATGATAAAGGGGATTTTGTAACCCTCGAATATGATCTTCTGTACCCATGTGTCTTGGGAGAGGGATTGCCAGGCTTCCGGGTACAGAGATAATCTTCCCCTGACTGCCTCCGAAGGTGGACAGTCGGGCAGCTTCTCAGGGATGCTGAAAGGGTTGATCAGGAAAAGATTCCCTAGAACCCTGGTTCTGAGGACCCCCTCTGCCCCTGGGGCGGCGTCTGTTGTTATTTCCCCCTCTGCCTCTAGGGGGAAAATCACCACGTGCGGCAGGTGCGACTCCCTGGGGTTTGTGGAATCACATCTTTCCCCCCTTCTGTCCCTTAGGATAAGGTCTAGAAGGCGTGGAAAAACGGACTCCCACGGCAGAGAAAGTTTTACCATCTTGCTCGCATCTGGTGAGGGTATTCTTCACCTACATGTGAGGCAGAGCACCTCTCTGGCCTTGTTCAAGAGGAATCTTGACCAATGGATGGGAGATTGCAGATACACCCCAGGGATTACTTCAGTATCACTGCTTGACAGAGGCACAGCAAAATGATAGGCATAGTTTTTATTCAAACTAAAGGGGTGGCGAAAGCCACATAACTATGGGCTAGGCTTATAAATGCCCTTGGGCAGATAGCCTAGTATGAACCTATGAACCTATGAACCTATGAACCTGAGGTCCGAACAATTCCGAACCGTCAAAGGGGGTGTTAGTGAAGGACGCCTTGAAGGGATCGGCAAAGTTACAGAGTCGCATCCAAGCGTGACGTCTTAACGCAACGCCTGTACCAGCGGCCCTACTCGCTCCATCAGCTGCATAAGAAATTAGCCGCATGGAGGAGTTAACAATGGAGTTCAGGGTAACCAGCTGAGAGTTTATTTTGTCCTTAAACCCCGCAGCAGAAGGATCCTGTACCGTTTCACCCAGCTCTTTGAGCAAGTCTCTTTGAAGGCGGGTGAAATGACATAAATAGTTCAGCGATCGCATAGAAAAGGTCGCTGAAGCAAAGGTCCACTTGCCGTACCTATCCATGGTCCTGGACTCTTTGTTAGGAGGATGAACAGATACAGAAGGATCAGCCAATTCCTTCTTAGTGGCTGCTGCTACCACCATAGCATCAACTGAAACACCTTTGGTGAGAAAGGATTTATCATCTGGTGCAGAAATAAATTTGGAAGGCCTCCTAGGGGTAGGTTCCATTGAATCAGGAGCTGCCCACGCCTTTCTAGCCACTACCTCCATTAGTGGGTCGAAAGGGGGAGACACCCAGGAGGTGGAAGGGCGAGATCCAAAAGCGTCAAGGTAAACCGACTCGTCCTCAGAAGGTTTGAGAGTGGACCAATTTCCCCTCTG
The DNA here is from genome assembly GCF_019279795.1 of Protopterus annectens. Lineage (NCBI taxonomy): Eukaryota > Metazoa > Chordata > Ceratodontiformes > Protopteridae > Protopterus > Protopterus annectens. Next base: position 589,965,187 of record NC_056750.1, read on the forward strand.
TCTTAGGATTTCCAGGATGTCTGAAAAGGAGACATCCTCAGAGGGGGACCTGGGGGAACCTTCCGACTAATCCAAGTCGGTGTCCGACGTGACAGACTCAGGGGAGTCTATGTGCTTCCTCTTGCACTTTCTTTTCCTAGGGGGTTCCCCTAAAACTTCAGGGGAGCCCTCGGAAGAGGAGGAGACACCCAAAGTGGGTACCCCATGCTTTGGATCTCTGCTGACAGGTGCAAGAGAATGGCCAGAGACCGTAACAGGCACTATGGAGGGAGGAGCCACAGAACTTAACCTTGGAGTGGACACTGGGTCCAGCACACTCCTCATCACCTTGAAGGCTCCCCCATCAGACACCAAAGGTAGCACCGGCTCCGAAGAGACCGGAACCACCCCCGGAGCCGACAGAGAAGGCTCCGAGAATGATGTCGGGGCCGAACTAACCAGAGCCGAAGCTCCGAGAGGGAGAGCGGGGTCGGACAAGGGTCCGATGCCACTCGCCCCCTTGGAGCCGACAATGGAGTCTCGGTGCCCGGACCTCTCCACGGACGGAACCAATGAAAAGGTCGGAGCCGACGACACCGGAGCCGAAGGAGGAAGTATTGGCTCTGACGTAGGCAAGGTCACGGTTCCGAGAAACTCCGGCTCCGAGCTTGAGTGATGAGTCGGAGGAGGAAGAGATAATTGTATTGAAGGAGCCACAGTCTGGTGAGATGGGCTCTGGAGCATTTGGGCCAGTGCCTGAAATTTTATGAGTCTACTGACCACCCTCTTGATGTCATGGTCAGAAAGCCTAGATGACCTCGATGAATGAGTCCTATGACTCCGCTCCGATAAGAGAGGGGATCTCGGAGCCGATCTAACAAACTCTAAGGAGGGGGACCTAGAACGCTTGCACGCTGGGGTCGGCTCCGATGATGGTTTCGGAGCGGAAACCACTTTGCTCGCCTCGGAGCCAGCCGGAACCGAGGTCGGAGCCACCTCGATAACGCCAGCCCTCGACTCAGAAGCTGGAGCCGAGGGTTTGGCGGTTTTTGATGACTTCCCCGAACCAGACTTGGACGGGGAGTCATCAGGCTTTAACAAGCCCCTTAGAATAAGCTTGTTACACCTCTCCTGCAGGACCCTTGAACTAAATCTGTGACAAACGGAACAAGAGTCCTGCAGGTGTAAAGGCCCCAAGCAATAGACACAAGAAGTGTGACCATCTGTCAGAGACATTTTCTGACAGCACGAGTCACACTTCTTGAATCCCGAGACCTTAGTGTCTTTGGACATAGTCCTGACCACAGTAAAAAAACACAGTCAGTCCACACACACACAGTCAATTTAAATATAAATATAACAATAGTTAAGGGAACTGACTAAACCCACACACACAGATAGGAAGGGGTGGGGAAACTGAGGTAAAGCCTGTAGGCCCAAGATAAAAAATTAACTAAAGAAGGGAAGAAGGGCTACAAAAAAAAGGGAATTCAATAATAAGGTAATTAGTAGGGACATAGACAATGATAATTACTGGAAAAACTACCTGAAATAACTAGTTTAATTAAGTAAATCTCCTTACTGACCTGAGCCGGTAAAAAAAGACAACCTCGTAGCGAAGCGGCAAACGAGATCTGGGGAGTTAGCGCATGGTATTGTGGGATATAGGGCTGCCTCAAGCTGGTAAAAAAATAGCTCTCGAGCTATAGTATAGCCCGAGTCGGAGCCGAGGATCGGCTCCGAACCCATCCAGCAAGAATGAAGGCGAGAATGACAACTTAACATTATCCTGTAACAACAGCAATTTGCTCAGTGTATGACAACACTATTTCACATATGGGCCTGTGTTGTGGCCACTATCCTACACCTACATACCAGGCTTTGTCCATATGACATTCAGTCAGGGGTTGTTATGTAGTGGCCTGTGATTATGTCATGCTGCCATTCCTGCCATCATTCCAGTGCTGTTGTGGCTCCCACACATATTGTGGGGTTGGGTTCATATATATCTGGGCTTCATCTGATCAAAACATGAGTGCCCTTCTGCAGTCCAGAGGTCAGTGTATGTAACAGTGTTATATGCCCCTGTAAGTCAGTCTATGGGGGGGGGTATGCACAATAAATAACCTAGGCTGTTACAACATGTGAGGGATATCAGGAATAAGCTGCCTTAAGGTATCTGGGTGTACATTATCACACATTACACTCTGGGAAAATTGCTGGCCTACTGCGTACTGCCATACAGACTGTTCTGTTTGTCAGTGTGATTGTGATGGTTTCAGTTATGCATTGTTATGTAACAGATACGTTCCATTGTGTCAACTTATGTCTTTTCCTCCTAAGGATTGCATACAGAGTGCTGGACTATACATCTGCATTACTTACTGTTGATTGATTGTTAACTTGTGGCCCAGTCTGTCTTTACAGTCGTACTTTTGCAGGCCTTGGCCTAGACAGCAACATATGATGTTATGTGATCCTATCTCGCCTACATTCTGAATGATGGGTTCGGAGCCGATCCCTCGGCTCCGACTCGGCACGCTTATGCCAAAGAGCGAAGTCTCTTATTGGCTGAGCTTACTATATCCCAGGATGCACCACCAACAGTCCCCCAGATCTCGTTTGCCGCTTAACTGCAAGGACGTGGTCTCGAGCTGGCTGGGCTGAGTAGCTTTTATTACTACTTTTTCTGTCAGTTTTGTGCTTATATTTCACAAAAGCCGTTTTAACGGCTATTGCTTTGCTATTGCTTTGCTATTGCTATTGCTGTGTTCGATTGAGTACTGGACTTATTGTGTGTGATTGGGTAGAGTTTGTTTTGGCGCCCCTTTCAATCCAGGGCCTTTTCGGTTAAACTCTATAACTGAACTTTTTACTGTGTTAAAGTTCCCGGTTTGTACACCTAAGGTTGTGTTTACACAGTTTATGTAAGCCTTCGGTTTTTTTTGTCTAACCGATTCTACAGTGGTTAAATTTCCTGTCAGGAATTGCTAACATTATGTCTCAAGCCCCTAGGCCTTCGGGCTTTAAGAAATGTACTAAATGTGCTTTTAAGATGTCTGTTACTGATGACCATCTACTTTGTGTTTATTGTTTAGGGGCTAAGCACTTGCAGGAGTCATGTAGCGTATGTCACGCTTTTTCCTCTAGGGTCCTCCAGGAGAGGAAAAATAAATTAATTCTTAAAGGGTTGATTAAACCCTCTTTTGAAGAAGCCTTGTCTTCCGCTCCGACTCCTGCCAAAAAGAAAAGGGCTTCGCTCCGACCAGTCCGTCGGATCCGACTGCCAAGAGACCTAGGCAGGCCTCTCCTTCGCTCCAAAGACTTCGGAGCCGAGGTCGAACGGTCTGCCTCGATGCCTCCAGCATCGACTCGACTTCGGAGCCGATTGCTGGGGCATCGAGGCGGGTCACCTTCGCCGGCTCCACTGCTCTCGGAGCCGACAAGGGTCACCCGCCAGACACTTCCTCCTCGGCCAAGTCTACCTCGGCACCGATGGAATCTGGTGTGTGTTTCCTCGGCGCCGATTCTCATCGAGTCGCCGAGCCGGGTCCCCTAGTCCCTTGGGGCCGAGGAGGTCTTCGAACCCGCTCTGTTTCCTCTCGGTCTGAGAATGTCGGATTCTGATATAGACAGGGTGCTCCAAAGACTTTTCCAGTCCCCAGTCTTCCAAAATTTGTTTCGCTCCGACCCAGTTGGCTTCGGAGCCGATGGCCATGACCCATCCCATTGCTATTCCTCCTCCGACTGCTTCGCTCCGCCGGAGCAGGTGCTCTTGGAGCCGGTGGAGATCTCAGGGTCGGCTCCGACCCTTACTCCAACCCGGGCCCTCGGGTCCGAGTTTGGTACGCTGACTTCTTCGGCTGGACCCGAGGGTGATGTTTCGGGACCGATGCTTTCGGTTCCGAGCCTCCTCTCGGTGCTTCGCGGGACTTCCGCTCTACTATCATGGCCCGAGACTGGACGCCCCAGGATTCTGGAGGTCCGCTTTCAGAGCCATGAGGAGTGCCTTGGCCAAATCCTCTTCGCCATCTCTCCGGTTTTACCAGCACCTTCCTGGGCGTGGAGACTGGGTCTTTGGTAGTTCCCTGTCTGTGGCCAGCGGAGCCCCGAGGCCTGAGGTTACCCCATTGGGGTTCCCTCTTCCTGAGGGTTTTTCGAGTCATCTCCAGAGGAACCCCAAGGAAGAGATCGTGCAAGAGGAAGCACGTGGACTCCCCCGAGTCTATCACATCGACACGGATATGGATGATGCAGAGGGGTCCCCTAAGTCGTCCTCTGATGATGTCTCCTTTGCAGACATCTTAGAGATCCTCAAACAACGAGGCGGCTGGATGTCCAAACCCCCTCTGCGGACGAATCAGTGCTCCTCAAGGCCTTTGGGGCTCAGCCCTCCGCCTCCTGGGTGTCTCCGCCCTTCGACGAGCTTTTGGATTTAGTTTTTTCAAGGGCGTGGGAACACCCGGATACTGTGGAACCAGTCCCTTCTCGTCCGAACAAATTCTTATCTGCTCCCCCCGAGAAGGAGTTCCTTACTAAAGGCGTGGCTGTAGATGCCATGGTGGTGGCATCTGCTACACAGCAGGACGTGGCAGAGGCTTCAACGTCCATCCATCCTCCTAATAAGGAGTCTAGGAGTATGGATAGGTACGGAAGCGCACCCTGACTTCAGCGGCCTTTACCTTAAGGTCTCTGAATTATTTGGCACATTTTACTAGGCTTCAGAGGGATCTGGTCAAGGAGTTGTCAGACTCCCTCTCGGTAACCTACCTGAGCAGCTAGCCCAGTCCGTTAGCTCTCAGTTGGCTATCCTGACGCCAATTGCTAACTCGTCCATGAGGCTCATATCCTATGCGGCCGAAGGGCGGTAGAGCGGCAGGCACAGGCGTGGCTCACGAGACAGGCCTGGCTCCGCTTGTGTCAGTTTATGGAGGCTTTCAAGTCTTCCTTCGCCGACGCTCCCTTTGATGGGTCCTCATTGTTTGGGCCCAAGGTGAAAGACACCCTTACCCGCTGTGTGCAAGAGGGAAAACGCCATCTGCCGAGGGGCCCGTTATTCCACTCCCTTCGGCCTTACCCCAAGGCCAAAGGAGGGGGAAAATGTGGTTCCGAAGATCTCGCAAGTCTTTCTCCCAACAGCAGGAAGATTCCCCGTCCAGAGGCAGAGGCCGGTGAAATTTTTCAGGGAGACGCCGCCCCAGAGGCGGCAGAGGGCCCCGCAATTCTGGAGACCGCGAGTCCTTTCGTGGCTCTTCAGCCTCCCACACGACATGAGGGATTGCCCGGCTGTGCTGCTCGAGCCAGTCGGGTGTCGCTTTGCCAAGCACCTAAAAGCCTGGGAGTCAATCACTCAGGACAGATGGGTGCTTCGATAATTGCCGGAGGTTACACCATCCCATTCAAATACTCCCCTCCATCCAAGAGAATCCCGGACCCACCACCCAGTCAAAGGGAAATAGCAGCCAGAAGCTTCAAAGCTGCTACAAAAGGAGTCATCCAACCGTCCCCACAGACCAAATCGGATCAGGAAATTACTCCAGGTTCTTTTAGTGCCAAAAGACAGGGGACCTGAGACCAATATTGGATCTCAGCAGACTGAACCTATCCGCTACGAAATCCAAATTCAATGGTCACGTTGCAATCCATTCTCCCGTTGTTGGAGAAGGATGTCTGGATGTGCTCCATAGACCTCAAGGACGCCTATTATCACATACCGATACATCAGGCGTCCAGGAGGTATCTGCGCTTCAGCCTGGGAGCCAGTCATTACCAATTTTGTGCTCTGCCCTTTGGTCTCACCACAGCCCCCAGGGTGTTCACCAAGTGTTTGGCAGTAGTGACGGCTCACCTGAGGAGCCTTGGATTCCAAGTGTTTCCCTATCTCGACGACTGGCTCCTGACTGCCACCACCAGGCATCTACTTATGGACAACCTCAAAGCCACCGCCTCCTGGGTGTTTCCCTGGGGATTACATTCAATTGGTCAAAGTCTGTCTTGCTGCCCTCTCAGCGCATAAAGTTTATAGGAGCAGAGATAGACTCAAGATTGATGCGTGTCTTTCTTCCGGCCGACAGGATCCGAACCTTACAGGGCCAAGTTCAAGCTCTGATCTCGAGATCCAAAGCCCCAGCCAGGATGGTCCTACAGGTTCTAGGCTCAATGTCTGCCACGGTACTTTTAGTTCCTCTAGCAAGGTTACACATGAGGATTCTTCAGTGGCTCTTATCAACTCAATGGTCCTTTCAAGATCTCCCCCTCAATCATCACATCATGATTACGGAAATATGCAAAAGGGACCTGCGCTGGTGGATTCAGACATCCAACTTAGATCAGGGCAAACCCTTTGTTCTCCCCCCTCCAGCGGTTACCCTGACGACAGATGCCTCCCAGATAGGGTGGGGGGGGCATTGTCTGGGCAGGCTAGTTCAGGGCTCCTGGCTCCCGGACGAAGCTCTTCTCCACATCAACGTGTTGGAGATGAGGGCTGTACTTCTATCCCTACAGGCCTTACACAAGTTCCTTCCTCAGGGTATCATCGCCATCCACACAGACAACATGTCGGTGGTTTGGTATCTGAACAAACAAGGGGACCAGATCGTATCCCCTTTGCAGAGAGGCCATGAGAGTGTGGGAATGGGCTGTAGCTACCAACCGCTTCTTGGTAGCGACCCACATCCCGGGAAAGTCAAATGTATTGGCGGACAAATTAAGCAGGACAATTCTCTCTCCTCACGAATGGTCTCTAAACCGCACGGTAGCAGCCCAGGTTTTCAAGAGATGGGGGACGTGCTGCGACCTATTTGCGACTCCACAAAACACCAAGTGCCAAAGGTTCTTCTCCTTGATTCCACATCAGGAAGTACCGCCATGGATGCTCTAGCTCAACCCTGGCCAACAGGGTTGCTTTATGCTTTTCCTCCAATCCCACTCCTTCCCAAAGTCATTCAAAAAGCTTTTCAGCTAAGATCTTCAATGATTCTGATTGCCCCATACTGGCCTCGTCAGATATGGTTTCCTTACCTGAAAAAGCATGCGGTGGACGATCCGTGGACCTTAGACCTGATCCCGGATTTGCTAATCCATCAGTCGGGACATTGGCATCAGTCCCTTCAATCTCTGAAATTGACAGCTTGGCTCCTCCACTTCCGACCTTAGTCAGAAGCCACACACTAGACCCGGAAGTTGTTCACATTTTGTCTTCGGCCCATAAACCCACCACTAACAAATTGTACCTCAGTAAGTGGAAGAGGTTTGCTATCTGGGCTCAACTCAAGGGCTTAGACCCTATCACTGCTCCTGTCCCAGAGGTTTTGAAATTCTTAACATCCCTATTTAATCAGGGATCTTCTGTCTCAACTATTAAAGTTCAACTAGCTGCTATCTCTAAATTCCATGAATCCACGGATCCCCCTTTGATGAGCAGCAGGCTATGCAAAACATTCATTAAAGGTGCGAGTCTGTTAAGACCACCAGTATTTCATCCTGCACCTCCGTGGGATCTTGATTTAGTGCTTCGCGCATTAACATCTCCCCCCTTTGAACCGGCTGCTACTTGCGAATTAAAATATCTGTCATGGAAAACGGCATTCTTAGTGGCTATTACTTCAGCAAGAAGAGTCTCAGAGCTTCAAGCCCTGTCTATTAAACCACCATATCTTATTTTTCACAAAGATAGAGTATCTCTTAGGCCTAATCCATCCTTTGTCCCAAAGGTCTGCTCTAGTTTCTGTCTTCAACAATCTCTAGAACTACCAGTTTTCTTTCCAAAATTCTCTAATGAGGCAGAATACACCCTCCATAAATTGGATGTTCACAGGCAATTACGCTTCTATTTAGACAGGACCCAGCAACTTCGTAAGTCAGACCAGTTGTTTGTGTCCTTCTCAGATAATAAATTGGGCCAAACCATCACAAAAGCTACAATTTCAAAATGGATCAGAGATTGCATAACTCAGGCCTATTCTTCTTCAAATAAGCAACTCAAGATCATCTATCAAAGCTCATTCTACCAGAGCTATGGCTACTTCTATAGCTTTTCATTCCAAGCTCGCTATTTCGGAAATTTGTGCTGCGGCTACCTGGTCCAACCCGCACACTTTCATTTCCCACTACAAATTGGATGTGGCATCTAAAGGACGAGCTTCATTTGGTTCCACGGTACTCAGGAGTGTTTTCCAGTGAGCCACCCAGGATTCAGGTGCTAGGGACGCTGTCCCATCATTCAGAATGTAGGCGAGATAGGATCACATAACATCTTTTAGTTATGTACTCACCATAACTTCAGATGTTTGGGATCCATCTCGCCTACATTCCTGATACCCACCCTCCTTCCCCCTGCCTTGCAGATCAGAAGAGATAGAACGGTTTTGAGCTCCACTGTTTTTATCTTGTTTCATCTGACGATGTTATATAAGCAGGGTATGCATGTGTGCATGTATGCGGACAAACTAGATCTGGGGGACTGTTGGTGGTGCATCCTGGGATATAGTAAGCTCAGCCAATAAGAGACTTCGCTCTTTGGCATAAGCGTGCCGAGTCGGAGCCGAGGGATCGGCTCCGAACCCATCATTCAGAATGTAGGCGAGATGGATCCCAAACATCTGAAGTTATGGTGAGTACATAACTAAAAGTTATATGGCATGCTTTCAGATTACGGTATTAAATGATCTGCTTGAGAGTTGCATTAATCTGTTTGTATGCATTTCAAAGTATAAACAGCCATATGACATGGCATATACAAATGTGACAGTAGACAAATAAAACTTCCCTATGTATGCAAACCTGTGTGTGGTGACATATCCTTTGACTTCTCTGTGGGTATATGTTTCAGGCAACAATTGTCTTTTGTATGGGTGACTCATACACTGTCCATTTGATAAGGTGGCAACTGTAGGAATACTGGCTGTTCAGTATGGTGTGCACCCTCTAAATATGTAGCTTCCTATATATATATATCTATGTGTGTGTATGTGTAGTTACATATATATCTATCTATATATATATATATATGCATATATGTGTGTGTGTGTGTGTGTGTGTGTGTGTGTGTGTATGTATCTTTGGAATGTTTATTGCTTCCACATTGTACATTCCCTATGGTCAGAGTGTACTGCATGATATGTCATTGATACCATCCTGACATCATACAGGTTGGATGGATTACTGTTAACGTCTTGTGCCCATGTTGTGTCGGATCCTGGGTATGGGACTTGCAACACTTGGTATTGTATTGCAGGGTAGATGCGTTTTGCTGTGGGGAGGGGTGATATCAATACTTACAAAACGTATTTAGCTTGGGCCCCCTCAGTCCCATTAACGCTGACTTTGATCATATATGTATTTGTTTTGTTCTCTTTTATATCTATAGATATATATCTGTATATAATACAGGTAATTACATATATATATGTATGTATGTATATATATATATATATATATATATATATATATGTAGACATACATATCTATAGATGTATGCATATGTGTATATATATATATATATATATATATATATATATATATATATATATAGGCAGTGATTAAGGTAGTTTTAAGCAGTTGAAAGAGGGTTTGCATGTAGGTAAGCACTGCTAACATCTGGTTACAGTTTTTTATACTGATGTAGCTTCTCAATTGCTTAACCTGTGTTGGCATTGCTTACCCCCGCGCAAACAGGCTTAAACCCACTTACTGCTGCTTAAAAGTGCTTACTTCCGCTTACCCCCGTGCTAATTTCTTTAAAAGAAATGAAAAAGGGTTGATAGGATAGTGGTGAAAAAGGGTCGCAAAGAGAGAAAGACAGTAGGGAAAATAGCTAGGGATATGCAGGACGGGTGTAGGGAAGTTCAGCTGCCCATTTCTTCTACAGCAACAGCTGTGCATATACACTGAATTTTGAGATAGATTTGTACACTCAAACCCCTGAGAGAGGAGTGAGGACAACAATATGCTGTGAAGCCAGTTAGACCAGATTACATGTATCCAGTGGACATGTGTGAAATGGACAACTATGTATGGGGCGAAATTTTTTTTTTTTGGAACAGATTGCCCTTTATTTTTTCCGGTGAGAGTGGGATGTTGGGGAGGGATAGTAGGTATATTTGGGGAGGTAGGTTGGGTAGGATAACAGACAAGAGAGACAAGACAGCATACAAGGGTGGTATATGACATGTGGGGGGTAAACACCTTGATGGGGAGGGGTGTTTGGAAATTGGAATCCCATGAGCCTCATAGTGGATACAGTGGGACTGAGGACCCCACCCACGTGCAGTCACCACTGCACCTTCACAGCTCCGAAGGTGGCTGTGGTGGGGGCTGAGTAGGAGGGCCAGGCTGACCCTCTAGTTGCAACATGTCGATGGGTGACAGTGTCCTGTCCTCATACTTTAACAACCTAGTGAATAACAAATACAGTGATACTGTCATTCCATGCCAAAGTGTTCTCAGGTTATTGTTTCTAATTCTACTTCATCCCTGTACTTTGTGTCCAATGTGCGTATTTATTTTTCAATGTAATTTAATTTAATTTCAGCATCAAAGTTAACGGGATATTATTAGCAAAATTTCTCACCACCTTAGTGCAACCAAAACTGTTCTGAATAACATTTTGTAAATGTATTTAATGTATTTATTTGTTGTGTTGGGGAATATATTTTACATTCTACACAATTTGTTAGTTTGTAGGTTTTCAGTCCTGCCACATCGTATGTGTGTGTGTGTGTGTGTGTGTGTGTGTGTGTGTGTGTGTGTGTGTGTACATATATATATATATATAGAGAGATGGATATACTGTAGATGTATATAATTTTCTATCATAGGTTGATACTAGGCTATTGGCCCAGAGGCATTTATAAGTCTAGCTAAGAATTTCACCCATGTTCTCTCTAAGTCAACACCTGTTTCCCCTGTCCAGCAGGGACACAGTTGGGATCCCAGGGGTATATTTTCTGTTTCCCATCCAGTCATCCTGGTTCCTTTTAAAGAGGGCTAGAGAGGTACTCTGCTTAACATTGAGTGGAAGTCTAGTCCACAGATGGGGGGGTCTTTGGGACACAAATCTATCCCACCAACAAGTTCTATTAATGTTACAGACCAGGTTAAGGCATTGCTTTTGAGTTGCATGAGTGGAGTTTGTCTTATGGGTATGCAGGAACTCCGTCAAGGCTGGGTCTGAAATGGCCTTGTATGCCAGACACAGGTCACCTCTGAGCAGTCTGTATGAGACTGAGTAGAGCGACAGGAGTTTTAGCCTATCTATATAGGATAGGTGTTTAGACCCTGGATTTTCCTGGTCAGGAACCTCTGTTGTTTCTCAAACTGCTGCATGTGCTTGTCAGGGTACATGCCAAAGGGGGCATTGTACTCGATAATGGGTCTGATAAGGGAGGAGTACAGGGATGTTTTGACCAACTTGTTCCTGGATGAAACACCCTTATTTATGAGGTGAGCCATATAGAAAGCCTTCCGTATAACAGAGGCAATGTCATGGTCAAAAGTCAGGTTGCTATCAACCTGTGTGCCTAAGTCCTTCACAACTGATTGCATGCTTAATACATTGTTATTAATCTGATAATTAGTAGGGATGACATTTTCTGCAAAGAGGATAATGATGCATTTCTTGGCATTCAGTTTGAGGCCATACTTCTGACAGCAGTCATTAGTTTGGGTAATGCCCTCTTGGAGGATGTTCACATCACTAGGGGAATTTAAGACAGTACCCAGCTTGCAGTCATCTGCAAACCTGGTCAGCCACAGACCACTGGTTTTGGCTTGCACCTCAGAAAAGTATATCCCAATCAGAAGAGGCCCCAAGACCGATCCTTGGGGTACAATGCTCATTACTAGTCTACTAGAGGTGGCTTTCCCTACTTTGACTGAGTGGGTTCTATCAGTGAGCCAGTTAGCTACCCATCTGGTAACATACAGGTTGATGCCTAGCTGGGAGAGTTTATCTATTATGCCCAAGTGAGGAATAGTGTCAAAGGCTTTGGCGAGGTCAACGTAGGTGCTGTGCACCGTCTTCCCCTCATCCATGTCTTTGGTGACTGTTTCAAAGAAGTTAACCAAATTTAACAGGCATGATCTCCCTTTGACAAAATAAAACTGTGTGGGGTCAAGCTTTTGGAACTTGCCAATGTCCTTGTTTATAAGGTCCATGATGATGCGTTCCATGGCCTTGCAGATCAGGCTAGTTAGGCTGATGGGCCTATAATTGCCTGGGTCAGTGGAAGCTCCACCTTTGTGTAGAGGGATGACAGTTGCTATCCTCCATTCAGCTGGGATGAAGCTGGTGCTCAGGCTTTGGTTGAATAGGGTGTCTAATGGAGCTGAGATCTCATGCCTGAGTTCATGCAGGATGCAGCCAGGGATGTTATCGGGTCCCATGGAGACCATACTTTTTGCATTTGAGAGGGCAGGTGCTGGGGATGCCCTGGTTTACTGATGGGGGAAAGGGGGGTGAAGTTTTCACTGAACCTGCCTGCCAGTAGGTTGGCTATATCTGTAGTGTTTGTGTATTATGCCCAATATATATATGCTCAGAACACATTATTGATTACATTTAGAGGTAGTTACACAAATGAGGGTGTGGATAACAGAGTAGGACAGTACAGTAATGTGATGCAGGCTAGTCAGCACCCAGATGTACTAAAAGTATAATTCCACATTGTAGGATAACAGCAGAACTGTTTGTATTGTTGAGAAAGTGAAATGACAGAAAACTATGTAAACAGTGTATGAATGTTGTACTACCTGGCATAATATTATTGTACTCCATAATACGTCACTATGGCTACATTACCCTTTAATGTTCAACTGACCCTCAGCATTATGTCAGACATTTGCATAGACCTAAAATGTGACATCAACACACTGACCATACCTTGTGTGTACTGTTGCGGACATTTGACAAGGTGATGGCAGTCCTATCCTTGGACTGAGACAACATGTCCTTGTTTTCATTTGATGCATTCAGGTTTGGGGTATAGCACTGTAGGGCTTATCATCAATGCATAGCAATGAGAGCATCACCAGAGGTGACATACTGAGTGGGAACACTGTTCTGTCACTGGCATGAGATATGCAGTCTAGCTGTCTAGACAATACACTTTGTGTCAGTAGAATATTTCTCATTCAGGCCTGGGGTGTGTTTGTATGGTTTGGGTCATCTAGAAGTGTACTGGCAGGCCTTATGTAAATGTTGTTGCTCACTCATGTCCTGCCAAGTCTTCCAAGATGACAGTACTGCATCTGTATAAGTTTTTAGGTTTTGTTACTTCTCTGTACTAAACAGTGTGTTATGTGATGCTATCATGTAACCGATGTACAGACGTGATTAATAGGTCTGTGAACTGCGATCTGCATTATTAGATATGTATCATATCTAAAATTTATAGACATTCAAAAATGCCTAGAATTTCAAGTATGTCAGTAACACACGAAGAGGATGTTATTTTCAAACCACATGAATATAAATGTAGATTGTGTTACATACATGCATGCATGCATACATACATAGAAAAGTAGCTATTTGTCAAAATATAAGGTTATAGATGGCATGAGATTTTTGGTTGCAGCACTTACTTTTTACTGCCTTAGTAAAAGTACCCCTGCAATTACCTACTATAATATACTAGGAATGGTACTGAAAAGTATATGGGGAAATGTGTAGACTGCATTTGCTTCAGCTTTCAAATGCTAATCAGTGCAAATTAACTGTACTTCAGTCAAACAGGCAGGAAAGATGTGAAAGCTGAAAACATTTTACCACAATGAATGATAAAAAAAAGTGAGAAAAGAAAACCAGTAGGATGGAATCACTATTAGACAAATAGTTATGGTGTGATTTCTGAAGGACAACATAGAGCATCAGTTAATGAGAAAATACTTTTAGAGCAGTGATTAGATTCAGTTCCAAAGCTGCATGACATTTTTATAGAAAAGATGCAAAACATTTTATTATTTTAGAATATTTGGACATTTGTTAGTCAACGTGTTTCTTTGCAAGGCACAACTGTCCAAAGCAATGCTGTGCTGCAAAATGAGGGAAATATGTATGACTATAAAAGTGCACCTACATCATCACACACACACACACACACACACACACACACACACACACACACACACACACACACACAAACAAGCAACACTAAGAACACACTGTATGAAAAATAATTGATAGTGGAGGGAAAAACATTTGTAGCAACAAGCATGAAAAATACTATTGCCTAGGCTTGAATACTTATTTGCAAAAGCAAGTACATAGTAAAGTAGCTATCACTTCATTGCTAAAGAGGCTCCAGATCTATGTGTGACAAGAAGATAGCATCTCTAGCTGAGTAAAATCCAGTCATTCAGCTAAACTAATTGCTCATGAGTGGGGGAAGGAAAATAAAAAAGGACAAACTGCAGCTGCAAGTTCTAAGCATTTCCTCTAAAAAACCCCTCTGAGAGTTTGTGTAATCTGAATTGCAGTATGCTAAAAAGGCTATTTGAAAACCTTGCCTCTAGCTGAACATGTGACTTACAGAGTACTAAAATGTAAACAAACTCCTCTAGCAAAAAATCTGAGCCAGTGCCCCTTTAAGAAGTTAACTTGTGAGTGTTTCTGCCATTTCACACTGAGCTAATCAGAGGAAGGGCACTGAGAAAACTGATCTGTGATATATAACATTAAGTATCCTGTTTTTTGCTTATTTTTACGAGTTATTTATAGCACTTTTATTGTCTGCTGAATACTTTTCTAGCTAGTTTCACTATGTGTGAGGTATTAACTGGAAATTTTCTACATTTGTTAAGCATCTGTTTCAATTTGTTCTGATGTTTCCACCCTCCCTCTCTATTGGTATCCTGTTCTTATACTTGGTGGCTTTGCAGTTGCCCACCCCTATTTTAAATTTGATCTGGGACACACTTTCCAGTCTAGTGTCATTACCTCATTCTACCTAATACAGAGAGAACATTTGAGAAGGCCAACCCACTTAGTTTCTTAACCTTGGATTATCTTCTGCTCCTCCTTTCTCCCTTTCCACTTCACAAAAAAAAATTCTAAGTTTGTTTCCTGCCTTTCCTGTAAGTAGTCTAGTCCAGATACAGATTTACTGTATCCAGGACTGTTTGTAAGTTTCTGAGCCCCCAAGCCTTTCTGTGTTGGAGGGAAGCCTTCTAGCTTATCACTGGGAGTGGTAAGCACTAGGTAGCTTATCTAAAAAAAAAAAAAAAAAAACACGTTATGCATCGCCGCTTAGCTAGGGTTAAAAGATTCCTGGCGCCATAAAGTCTGCTCTTAGAATTTTCCCTTAGAATTAGCCAGTTTTTTAGTTTTAGCAATCAAATCTGTTTCTTTGAGCTCAGCACTTGCTCAGAACTCGTAAGAACTAAATAAGCTACAAATTACTACAGCACTTGACTTTCCTCACTTGTCTAGAGGAAAACAGTTTTTAGTACTTAATAAATAGGCACACATCCAGGCATGTCTAAGGGGTCATCTCCCGGTGTTTTCTCCTGTCTACCTGATGAATCTGGGCATCTTGGGGCAATGCAGCAATTGCCTCATGTACACAGATAACCTTCTCCTCCTACCACCCTATACTACAACCTGTGAGAGATGCACTTATATGGCCAAACTGGAAGCAAAGCTCTCTTCACCCAAGACTGGACTAGACAATCAAGAGGACAAGGTAAACACTTGCACCACACCACACTCATCACATAGTCCCTCAAAACCTACACCACCAAAACACACACACAGAAACACAAAACACACACCTACATTCACGGAGGCTCTCAATAAACATCTGCCCAAGCAACAGGGACCTCCAAAGCAGATACGCAAGCAACCTCCACCCTCCAACACAACCTAAATGACACATAGCCCACAAAAATCAGTGTGACACTCAACCACAGCCCATAAGGCATAACAACGTACCCAACACTCTAGTCATAGGTGACTCTATAGTCAGGCACATTGATGTTCCACTCACCAGGCTAAACAAGGAGAAAGTTACTGTCAGCTGCCTGTCGGGTGCCAGGATCCGCCACATAACGCACCCACTCAAGTCACTCCACAACAAGTACAAATATGACTCTGTCACTGTCCATGGTGGTGTGAATGACCTGAGACATACTTCCCTGGACTACATGAAAAGAGACATGGAGGAGCTGTCCGATCTTGTAGCCCAGTCAGGTATGACCCTAGCCCTGAGTAGCATCCTGCCATCACCCAGAATGACACCACAGTACAAGGACAAAATGATTGGCTAAGTTTCTGGTGTCATTCTAAGGGGATCCAGTATCTGTCTGTCTGGGATGACATGATCGACAGACCACGATGCTTTGCCAGAGATGGCCTGCACCTGTCGCCCCTGGGATTCTGGATACTGGCTAAGGCTCTTGCCACCCCTATAGTGCCTTTTTTTAGGCAAGGTTCAAATGACAAATTCACCACTGTAACGGGTACAAGCAAGCAAAATCTGAGGGTAATGCTACTCAATGCTAGAAGTCTAAACCTCAAAATGCACTCATTCGAGGCACTCCTTAAAATTGAGAACATCTACATCTGTGCAGTGACAGAGACGTGGTTCAAGGCACCAGAGAGCACCCCTGCATTACCAGGCTATAATCCTTACCACACCTTTCGGTCACCTAACCTGGACCGAAACACTAAAGGTGGAGGTGTGTCTATATTCATTACGGATATCCACACCTCCAGGCTAGTTACTCAGCATAATGCAGCCGAGATTATCCAAGTGCAACTAATTCTGGGCAAGACCACAATCCAAATTGTAGCTTGCTACAGATCCCCCACCATGCCCCAGGATTCCCACTCCTCATTTCTTGATACACTGGAAAATATTAGGGTACAACCTAATATCCTACTAATGGGCGATTTCAACTACCCCACCATTAACTGGGAAAACTACTCATGTACCAACGCTTTTGCTCAACATTTTCTGGAATTCATAAATTCCAACCCTTGGATCAACTTATCCACACCCCCACCAGGGGCAGCAATATCCTAGACTTGGTCATTACCAACATGGGCAACTGGTGTTCCACACCAGAAGTCAATTCCTCGTTGGTCAGATCCGACCACAAGCTAATCACCCTAGACATCCACATCCCGCCCCCACCCCCCATTAGGGAAACCACCATAAAAAATTTCTCCAAAGCCAACTTCACACTTCTTAAGACGGAAGTGTTAAACTTCACGAAACCCATGCAGACGGACAATAGAGGTACGACTGCTGAATCCTACACAGATGCACTTTATAAGCACTTAAATGCACTTCCACGAGTGCATGGATTGTGCAGTCCCTAACAGAACCAAGATGCTATCCTCCAAAAAAAGGAAGCCAATCTGGTGGTCCCCTGCAATAAACAAACTCTACAACAGAAGAAAGAAACTTACAAAAAAAGAGTAAAATCCCATGATTGGAGGAACTCCCTGGTCAGCCTCAGTAAGAAGCTGAGATCCCTCATAAAATCCTCCAAAGCTAGTTACGAAAACAAAATCACCACTGATTCTAAAGACAACCACAAAGCATTCTATAGCTATGTCAAGAATCTCAATGGCAACACTCAGATCTGCTCTGAGTTACAGCACAATGGCACTAAATATACAGAAGCAACTGATATTGCCAACATCCTGGCACATAGGTTCAGTGCTAACTTTACCCCCCTCTCACCCCCTAAGGGGCCCATCTCTATACCGGAAGAATGCAAAGTTCCTGTAATCATGGCTGCACAGGTAAAAAACACACTCTCCAAAGCCAAGAACACAGCATCCATGGGACCTGACAACATCCCAGGCTGCATTCTATATGAACTACAGAACGAACTGGCACCCCACCTAAACACCATGTTCAATCATAGCCTCACCTCAGGCTTTGTGCCCACTTAATGGCGCACAGTGACGGTTATCCCACGTGGAGTGGGAGCCACCATGGACCCCGGGAACTACCGCCCCATTAGCCTGACAAGCCTGGTCTGCAAGGCTATGGAACATATCATCATGGAACTTATAAACAATGACATTGGTAATCTCCAAACTCTGGAACTCACCCAGTACAAGTTTGTAAAGGGCAGATAATGTCTGCTAAACCTGATAAACTTCTTTTAAGCAGTCACCAAAGCTGTAGATGAGGGTATGGTGGTTCACACAGCCTATCTAGATCTCGCCAAAGCTTTGGTGACACCATGCCCACTCTGGAATTATAGATAAATTCACTAAACTAGCTATAAATTCCTATGTCACAAGATGGGTTGCCTACTGGCTCACTAACAAAACCCACACTGTGAAAGTAGCAGACTCCAAATCCAACTTCAGACTGGTGACAAGTGGAGTACCACAGGGTTCAGTCCTGGGTCCTGTCCTGTTTGGTATCTACTTCTCTGAAGCACAGGCTAACACAAAAGGTCTTTGGCTAATGAAGTTTGCAGATGACTGCAAACTAGGAGCTATAATCGAAACTCCTAATGATGTGGACATCCTACAAAAGGGCCTCACTGAGACAGATGCCTGGTGTCAAAGCCATGGCCTCAAGCTCAATGCCAAAAAGTGCATTGTCCTCCCTTTTGGTAAAAATTATGTACCCATGAACTACCACATAGGCGGTAGTCTACTTAACACCAAAAATGCGATGCGACCTTGGGACACAGGTGGACAGTAGTCTCTCCTTTGACGATCACATTGCCACAGTAGTCAGGAAATCCTTCTATGTGGCACACCTCTTCACAAAAGATTTTTCATCCAGGAAAAAAGAGGTCATTGTTCCCCTCTACTCGTCACTCATTAGACCCATTATAGAATACAGCACCCCTTTTGGTATGTACCTCACAAGACATCTACAACAACTGGAAAGGCCGCAGAAAAACCTCACAAAGAGGATTACCAGCCTCAAACAGATGCCCTGCGCAGACCGTCTCAAAAAACTCTTTCTTTACTCCGTCACATATCGCCTACTCAGAGGCGATCTCTGCCTAACATGCAAAGCTATGTCAAACCCAGAGCTGTTGGACAGGCTCCACTTAAAGAAATCCCAATCCCTCTGAG
The DNA here is from genome assembly GCF_019279795.1 of Protopterus annectens. Lineage (NCBI taxonomy): Eukaryota > Metazoa > Chordata > Ceratodontiformes > Protopteridae > Protopterus > Protopterus annectens. Next base: position 589,984,220 of record NC_056750.1, read on the forward strand.
CTACACACTCTAGGGACCTAAACCTTGTCACCACAATTAAAAGAACATGCTGGAGGGATAGATTCCTGTCCCAGAGACTTCCCATACTCTGGAACAAACTACCTGTCTATATCAAACAAAGCTCCTCATTAGCACTCTTCAAGAAAAATCTTGATGATTGGATGGGAGATAGGAAATTCACCCCGGGGATCACTTCTGTGGCTCTGCTCGACAGGGGCACAGGAAAATCATTTTCTTGGGTGGCAAAAGCCAGGTTACCTTTTTGAATAGGCCTATATAGGCCGTAGGGCTAATATTTATTTATTTAGTTATTGACATTTGTTAACCGGGTTTGTCCAACTGGGCTTGTGGCCTATTTTCAGTGGAAACCCGAGGAGAAAAGCTCCAGTAATACATTTTAAAACAAGTACAATTTTAAACAATATTGATATAATAGCAGTTATAGCAAAAAGATTCACATATGTTGGGTTACATGCATAAAGTTAAAGTTGTATTAAAAAGAAGCTAAGTAACAATTTTACATTGATATAGTTCAGTAGGTCAACAATAAAAAAATTTTGTTTGTATAAAATTATGCAAATGCATAGTAGACACATTGGAGAGAGAGGTGTAATGAGGTACTAAGTATGGTCCTTTTGAGGGTACATAAAGGGAAGGAAGACTAGGTAGGGTCATGGCAAAGCCTAGTACCTACCTATGAACCTATGTATAAGTTGCTGCCCCGCAGCTATTGGTTATCCAGTGTGATCCTTAGCTGGGTACACTTTGTATGGAGCTGTGTTTCAATGGGGTTTCCAGTTTCCTTCCACAATGATGAGATACTATCCAAAGCTCTTATAAAAAAATAGCATTGTATACAGTAAAACTGCAAATCTCAGCCTTCAATCAAAATATCAGATTCATTACTCCATCTGCCTTTGCTCTCTTGATTGGCTGGAATTGCCAAACGAACTTGCCTTTCTGTAGCTTACGCTACATTCTCCTATCCCTTCCTTAGAAATAGCAGCTTGGCTACTAACCAATCTCTTGAAACGATTAGGTAGTCTCTGCAAAAAAAGGTTTCTATAACCAGCACTTCTAATACATGACTAGCTGAAATGTTCTTGGAATGCAGTTGCTTCTTGACCAGATAAAACAGGTCATGTAGTTGGGATTGTACTGTTTTCTTATTTGAGAAAGTCGACATATGCATACAATGAGTTCTAATTATGGTATTTATCCCCAGGGTGAGACAACATTTCATTCTGTAGTTTTGTGTAATTGCTGGAGTAAACAGCAGTGAGGTGCTTGTATGCCTTCTGCAGTTCTCTGTGAGGAATGAGGCCATTAGGCTGACACACACAGTTCTTAAATGTTCCTGTTTTTCAGCCTTACACTCAAATACAATAAGCATATTTCCGCATCATCTGTTGGTACCATGTTCTGAAGAAATTGGCTGGCTATGTTCCCTTCTGAATACTAGGCTCTAAACAGTAGTTGGCTATTCCAGATGGAACTATAACACAAATGATATGTAATGGAATAAAAATCCACCAAGCTGTATGAACTCTGCAACACACTTTATTATTAAGCACTTTTCGTCCAACTGAATCATTGGAATTCCTCAAATAAAATGAAATTTTAAATTCATGGATTTAAATACAGCTCTAAAAAGATCAGGTGACCTACTCATTACATATTTAAAATAAAAAACTTATTTGATTACAAATCCATTATAAATGTATTAAATTAATTATGTTGTTTAAAACATTTATATTGTTTAAAACGTTTTACAGCCAGCCAACAAAAATATTTTCCACAGAAAACTTATTATTTTTAAACTAAATATGTACCTATATGTAGAAACATGTTATGTAAACATATAAATATAAAAATATGTTTATGGAATATGACTTTGTGAATCTAAACATATACAAGACTAGATATTCTATGTTTTAAGCATCTGAACTATTTTGATTCTGGTCAGATAAATATATATATACTCTACCCTCTAACTACTTATCATGCATACCTTTATACAAAATAACAATGCACAATGAAAAGGAAGATGTATATGTATATATACAAAAAATAGAAAATCAGTATACTTACATGCACATATACTTATGTATAAATATACAATTCACCTCTCTAAACTTTTTAATTTTAGTAAGCACATAATAGAACATTTATCATTAAGGCCAGAGTATGTGTAGGCATTAAGCTTTATTTGCCAAATTAATTCTAATTTCTCTAATAATAGAGAATGAGGGCCACCCCTACGGTCAATATTAATCTGATCTATGACCTTAAACTTGAATTTATGATCTGGGAAAACAGATATGTGCCTTGCTAAAGCACTTTCCTCTTTGTGTTTATTTATGCTGTACAAGTGTTCATACACTCTCTCTCTTAATTTACGATCTGTTTTCCCAATATAGAATGATGGACAAACTTGGCATTTTGCCACATAAACCACTCCCTTAGAGTTGCAATTAAATTTACATTTACTAGCTATTTTTTGACCATTGATGTTTGCACTAATTCCTTGCTCCATTATGTTGCAGTAGGGACAGTTGCCACACTGGGTCATACCTATCTTGGAAGTGGATGTCTTTTTCTGCTTCTCTAACAGGTTCTTGAAATTTAACCCTCTTCTTAACACAAAATTAGGAGTATCACCCATTTTGGATGCCAAAAACATGTCTTCTTTAAATATACTCCAATTTTTGATAATAATGTTTTTAATATTTCTAATATCCAGAAAAAAGGTCAAAATGCATGCCAAATTAAAGTTTACCCCTTTATTTTGTTCTTCAGTTGATGTTATAACCAAATTATTATCAACATTATTTATTTGTCTATTCTGTTTTAATATGGGGTTGTATTGTCCAATACTTCTTTTAAGTTTGACTTCCTCTATTAAGTCATCTAACAATTTAACAGGGTATGCTCTTCTTAAAAACATCCTTTTTAAATTAATGCATTCATCAAAGAAGTCCTGTTCAGTGGTGGTCATTCTTTCAGCTCGCACTAATTGACCCTTCACTACAGAACGCTTCTGATGAAAAGGATGTGCACTTGTGTAGTGCAGGAAGGTGTTGGAATAAAATTTTCTAAAAATCTTAGCTTCCAAGTTGTTATGTTCCCTGTTTTTATTTAATTCAACATCTAAATAAGGTATGGAATGTTCTTCTAAAGCATATGTAAAATACAGAAAGTCTGATGTAGTATTTAACCATTGGATTAAACTATTTGCTGTGTTCTCGTTTCCATCTATTAACATAAAGATATCAGCCAGGTATCTTGTGTAAAATTTAATAATATTTTGACGTTCCTGGTTCCCTAGAATATATATATGTTCCCAGTGTGACTTCACTAGATTTGTGTAGCTGAAGCCACATGGGGAACCCATTGCTACTCCCTTAGTTTGGACTTCCGTGGTGGCGCAACGGTGGCGTTGTTGCCTCACAGCAAGAGGTTCTCCCGTTCAATTCTCGTCTTGGGTTGGGAGTGCCTTCTGTGTGGAGTCTGCATGTCCTCCCCGTGGTCGAGTGGGCATTCAAAAGACATGTGTTGGATGGGCGTGCCTTCGTTGAAGGTTGGGCGTCGGGCTGGCAACTCGACACCATAAAAACCAACTGCCAATCATTAGCAGACCGGAATTCCGCTGTGGCGACCCCTAACCGGGAAAAGCCGAAAGACAAACTTCTTCTTCTTAAAAAATATAAAATTATTAGTTAATATAATGTGCAATAGTTCTGCTACTAATGAAATTTCTTGCTCTGGGGCACCCTTCTCTCGCATTCTCATACTAGCCCACTCGATACCCTGTTTGTGAGGGATACTGGTATAAAGGTCTCTAACATCTATCGTTAGGAAATTATACCCAATTCTATAATCTAAGGTGTTTAACTTGTCTAAAAATGACCAGGAATCCTTAGAAATAACTTCCTCTGTTGTAACATATTTTTTCATTATAGAATCCACGAACTTAGTACAAGCATATGTAGATGAAGCCCTCCCATCCACTATTGGTCTAAGTGGGGGGGGGGGGTCCTTTATGTCTTTATGAAGTTTAGGGACTCCAAACATATAAGGGGTCCTTGGTGAAAGTGTTTGTAGGTAGTTGTATATGTGCATGTCTATTCTACCTTCTATAAATAAATCATTCAGATAAATTCTAATATGCTGATTTGCTATATTCCATTCATTTAAGGAGGCTTCTGATTATGCATCAGACTCCAAAATAGTTTGGATTTTCATATAATGATGAATATCCATAAAAACAAGTCTGCCTCCTTTGTCCGGTTTCATTACACGGACTTTTGCAGAACATAAATTAAATAAATCTTTTTCCTCCTTACTTAAATTAAACTTAAAATCAGCTTCTGATTTGCTCAGTTATCTAAAATCCAACTCACACATTTTTTCAAAAATGGATAAATTATGTAGTGGTGGATTAAAGCAACTAGATACTTTAAATTCATTAACAGTGCTACCCTGTGCACCCAAAAGCTGATGCAGATTTAGTTTTCTGACAAACATTTTAAGGTCACAAATTAGTTGTGCTGTATTCATTCTATTTGTAGGAATAAATGACAAACCTTTAACCAGAATATTAACTAAATCCTCAGAAACTTTAAACGAAAAATAGTTATAGATAGAAAAATCCTTCTCTATGTTTTTAATAACACACAGGTCCTTTTTAAGCAAGTTAGCAGTGGTTATCTCCTGTTGTTCCTCCTCCTCCGCTTGTTGTAATAATTGCGAGGCCTGCCCCTGGTAAAATCCTGCCTTGAAGACTGTGCTGCTGCTTGCTGCTGGTTATTTAGTTGTTTATTATTATTAGAATTTCCATTATGGTCTCTAATACGATCAATTCTCCTTACATTTTCTACCTCCTGGTTGTCGGAAAAATTGCTCGTTTCATTTCTAGTCCTCTGCGGAAAAAGAAGGGGGCATAGCAGATGCTGATGTGTTGATGTCATCATTGGCAGTAGCCGATTCGGGCTTGTTGCTTTGCTGTTTAGAAACCCATGCTTGAGATGGTGGTGGCTGTGGATACGCTACACCCGTTTGATACTGGAGACTGTCTCTGTTTAGCCTTTTAAATTTAGTTAATCTAATTTTTGTCAAATGCTGATCTATACTTTGAAAGATACGATTATAATCATACTTGTATCTTTCAAAGTCCAAGTGAGATTTGACTTGGTTATCCAGTCTTGCAATTATAACCATAAGTTCTTCTAACATTAAGTTGTAATGTTTCACAATGACTTGTAGTAATTGTAAACCCTGTTGATTGAATAAGTTAACTAATTCCATGTGGAAATCTGAATCTGGAATTAATCCAGTAGGATACTGCCACATCCTTAACCCTTTCGGCACCATTTCCAGCCTAATGCACTCTTGGAAGTATTCAACTTCCAAGTGAAGCTTTTTATATTTGAACATGTTCTTCTCAAATTGATTTAAAGAATCAGCAAGTGATGTATTAACTCTGGCCGGGTTACCTGCCCCTTGAATGACATTAGAAGTAAAAAGACCAACTGGAGATTCAAGCCAGTCTTTTAATACTGGTGACCCCATAAGCCTTGAGTGGCTATTCTGTTGTACATCCTGCTGTAATTCGGGCACCCGACTTGTATCCACTGAACCTTCCCAATTGTTCGCAACAATAGTAGTGAAAGTCTGTGTTGAATTGGGTTCTTTAGGCTGGTTTTGTTGTACATTAAACATTCTCCTTTCATCAGGAGGGGTACCTGCTTGAACATTCTGGCTCGGTTGTTGTAAGGGTGTGGTACCTTGATGTTGCTGCTGGCTGGATGTCACTACATCTAAGCGGTTGTTCAACGTTTCAACCTTTTGTGATAAAAGTTGAATAAGTGCTGTTAACCTCCCCACTGCTTCAGATTCAGTAGTGGAATCTACAAACAGTTCAGCTGTGGAATTCAGAGTGTTATTAGCCATGGCGGAGCACCAAACTCACTTCCAAAATGACAAAAAACTCAAGAACAAACAATGGAATAAAAATCCACCAAGCTGTACGAACTCTGCAACACACTTTATTATTAAACGCTTTTTGTCCAACTGAATCGTTGGACTTCCTCAGATAAAATGAAATTTAAAATTCGTGTATTTAAATACAGCTCTAAAAAGATCAGGTGACCTACTCATTACATATTTAAAATAAAAAAACTTATTTGATTACAAATCCATTATAAATGTATTAAATTAATTATGTTGTTTAAAACATTCATATTGTTTAAAACATTTTACAGCCAGCCAACAAAAATATTTTCCACAGAAAACTTATTCTTTTTAAACTAAATATGTACCTATATGTAAAAACATGTTATCCGAAATAATTCACAAGTATCCAGGCTGCGAAACAATTCCAATAATAAAGATGATGAAGCCAGCAAGAAGGCCAAAACACAGTTTTAATCTAAAAATCTTGAAAGTAACAAATCCACTTGGTTAAGCGCTTTCATCTACATTAAGACATCCTCAGAACCAAGACAAATAGTGAACTTTTAAATATAATACAAAGACACATCCATTTGAAACCTTCAATAGAACCAACCAACCAATTAAACATAGCAAACAGAAATAAAGCAACAGTAACTAGATGTTACAGCTACTGAATATAATAGATTAATAATAATTATATAATAATAATTATATATATATATTATAATAATTATAATTATAATAGATTATAATAGATTCAGTTACTGAATATAATAGATGCTTCATATACTTTAAAATATAAGTGAACGTTTTTTCAATTCACTTGAAATTGAAATGTGTTCATTTAACCGTGGTGGGTTAGTTGCATCTAACCTAATCTGCCACATTTCCCTGTGCAATAAAATGTTCTCCCAGTCTCCTGAAAATGGTGTTGTAATTTGTTCAAGTATAAAAAAAAAAAAACACTTATTGAAGTTTTGACAACATGCAGCATGCCTTGCCAATGCAATTCTCTTGCCCCCCCCTTCTTATGCTATATTTATGCTGATATATTTGTTGTTTCAAACTATTCTTAGTCTTGCCTATATAAAATGTGCTGCATGTGCAGCAAGTAGCAAGATAAATATTTTTTCTGCTCTACAGTTTGAACATTTTACTGTGTCCCAATGATTAATAATGTTCAAAACTCCATTGTCCTTATTCACATTAATATAGGAACAATATGCACATTGGTGACATTTTCTAGTCGTAGGTACACCCCTACTCGTACTCTTCTTTCCAACATCATCTTAACATTCTGCCTGTTTTTGTATGTGAAAAATGGTGGAGATTTAAATAAATGACAAATATTACTATCAACTTGTAACAACATCCAGTTTCTATTTGTAATCTTTTCAATAGCCTTAATATCAGTTGTATAATGCAACGAGCCAGGAACTACACCATCCAAACTTGCTCCAAGCTAGGTATCACAATAAATTTCAAAAAGTCTGCATTGTCGCCTTGTCAGTCTATAACCTTTATAGGCGCAAGTTTAAGTTTAAGTACAAAAGACATGTCAGCGAGACTTCCGTTACACAGAGTATTAGATATTCGCCGACATGTACAGGTGTTATTAGGATGCAAGAAAATTCAGGCCAGATTCGTCCTAAAGACATTGGGCCTCATGGCAGCAGCGATCATACTAGTCCCCCTAGCTCGTTTTCATATGAGGATTCTTCAGTGGTTGCTTTTCACCCAATGGTAATTTCTACAACTTCCAATGTCTCACATGATTATGATTACACAGACATGCAAAGACCAGCTTGCTTGGTGGATGGTTTCCCCATCAGTACTCCAGGGCAGACCATTTGTTCTTCCTCCTCCAGTAGCCACGGTGACCACGGATGCCTCCCTGATTGGGGGGGGGCACTTTCAGGGCAGAACAGTCCAAGGCACATGGCAACCCCACGAGTACCATCTGCATATCAATGTCTTGGAGAGGAGAGCTGTGCTTTTAGCGTTGCAAACTCTTCAGAACTCTCTTCCCACCGGGACCATTGCAATTCAGACAGACAATATGTCGGTAGTGTGGTACATCAACAAGCAGGGCGGAACCAAGTCCTACCCCCTATGTCAAGAAGCACTCAGACTCTGGCAATGGGAGATCTCTTCCCAGCGTTTTCTGATAGCAACGCACATCCCTGGGAAGTCCAACGTTATAGTGGACAGGCTGAGCAGAGCAATTCTCATGCCTCACGAGTGGTCTCTCAATCAGACAGTGGCGGACCAAATCTTCCACAAATGGGGTCAGCCTTGCTGCGACCTTTTCGCCACCCCCTTCAACAGCAAGTGCGACAGTTTCTTTTCTCTCCTCCCTCTTCCCGGATACCCTCCCACGATTGGCCTCAGGAACTTCTTTATGCATTCCCTCCATTTCCCCTGATTCCCAAATTAATACAGAAAGCTACCATGCTGGGATGCAAGATGATCCTCATTGCCCCCTACTGGCCTCGACAAATTTGGTTTCCGTTCCTGCATCATCACCTCCTAGAGCAGCCCTGGACCCAGTACCAGACCTCCTGATCCATCAGTTGGGCAGGCTGCACCAGTCCCTGCAGTCTCTCAACCTCACTGCTTGGTTCTCCACTTCCAACCTTAGTCAGGCTTCCGGACATTTCCCAATCGGTGCGTAAAATCTTCTTATCTTCGCACAAATCTACCACCAGAAAAACTTATGCTAGTAAGTGGAAATGTTTCTCTTGCTGGGCAGAGTCTAAAAACATAGATCCCTTTTCAGCCCCAGTCCACCATGTTTTAGATTTCTTAGCAGAACTTTTTGAGACTGGGTCCTCTTCTGCCACCATTAGAGTTCAGTTAGCCGCAATTTCAAATTTCCATACAGGCCTATCTGAAACTAGTATCATGTCCCATAAGCTTTGCAAAGCTTTTCTCAAAGGGACTACTTTGCTCAGGCCCCCAGTAAGAGACCCCCCGCCTCCATGGGATCTTAATTTGATCTTAGCTTCCCTAATATTGCCCCCCTTTGAACCCGCAGCTTCATGTTCCTTAAAGTTTCTTTCTTGGAAAACCCTCTTTCTTGTGGCAATTACCTCAGCCAGAAGAGTTTCCGAACTCCAGGCCCTTTGTGTTCGCCCTCCTTACTTAGTTTTCCATAATGACAGAGTTTCGCTCAGGACTAATCCCTCCTTTCTTCCTAAGGTACCTTCTGAGAATAATCCGAATCAGTCCATTGATCTTCCGGTGTTCTTCCCAAATTATTCCAACAAAGCTGAACATAAATTACATCAGTTGGATGTTCATAGACAATTACGTTTCTACTTGCATAGGACTAAACAAATTAGAAAATCAGATCAGCTCTTCCTGTCCTATGCTGAAGGTAAACAAGGTCTACCAGTGTCTAAAGTAATTATCTAGGTGGTTGACTTCTATTATTACTTTGATTTATCAATTGAGAAACAAACAGCTCCCTGCTAAACCCAAAGGCCACTCTACTAGGGCTTTAGCTACTTCTGTAGCTTTTCAGGCAAGATTACCAATGGAAGCCATTTGTGCGGCAGCTACATGGGCCACTCCCCATACATTTATTTCTCATTATAAGTTGGATGTGGCCTCTAGGAGCAGAGCTGATTTTGGTTCCACTGTGCTGAAGAGTCTGTTCCGATGAGCCACCCCGGACTGAGGTGCTAGGGACGCTGTCCCAACCAGCAAGAATGAAAGCGAGGTAGACAACTTAACATTAAGAAGTTATGTACCTACCATAACGTTCCATGTTAGTTGTCTTCTTCTCGCCTTCTTTCTTGCTTCCCACCCTCCGTCCCCCTATCCCAATAGACCGAGAAGAGTTGCCCTCTGAGTTCCTTTTAGCTGGCTGGGTCTTATCTGGTTTGTTCCCTCAACCTTTTAGCTCTGTAGCTAAACATATGCTGTTAGGACAGGTGTCCTTATATTTGTCTGTAGTTAGGTCTACCAAACGAGATCTGGGGATCTAGCGCCAGGCATTGTGGGATATGGGGAGGCCTCGAGCCAGTAAATAGCTCTCAAGCTTTAGATGATGGCCGAGTCGGAGCTGAGGATTGGCTCCGAACTCAACCAGCAAGAAAGAAGGCGAGAAGAAGACAACTAACATGGAACGTTATGGTAGGTACATAACTTCTTATTCTTGAACTTTCTTCCAATTTCAATAGTTATATAATACAGACATTACATTTTTGTTATCAGACTTTCTAGCCCTCTTAAATCTGAAACGGTCCAGAAACAGCCAATCTACAACAAATTTTAGCAAACACATCTTCTAAGACACAAGTTCAATAATACAGATTTATGTAGAACTGATATTTTGCAATCTGTCAGTCACGTTGCTGTGCTCTTCTAAGTTCAACACAGTACTAATAAAACAGTCTATAGTGACTTTGTTACTACGCCTATACTCTCGTTCTAATACACGACAGCATACCTATCAAATATCCTCGACTTCCAGGGACGTCCCTTATTTTGACACATTTTATCTCTGTCGCTATTAATCCGTTGTAAAACTAGTGACTTAAGGAGAAAATGTAGTGAACTACACTTAATCAATAATAATAATAATTTGAGTTATGGACTACTGTTACTTACTTCACAAAATTTATATTATTTCCCATTCTCATATTCTGGCAATGTTTCATAACACTGATACTTTAAAAGTGCCCCTGACTCTGTTTAGAGATATACATTACAAAGATACGTTCAAATTGCAGTACACAAATACAGCAACTTCCTCTATCCCAAACAACACTCAGATAATACTCGTAACAAGACTGGTTCACGTGACGCATCGTGTAACCTGCGCTGTTTTTTAAACGTTATTTAGGCAGTGCGTGACCCGGAAAATGGAATGTGAAAAGAAGATGAAGTTGGGTTTGCTTGTCTTAATTCTTTGTGAAGTTTGTATTACAGCCTTTCTTCCCTGTATTCATGGAGTGAGGTTACCGTATCCGCAAGAAAGAGCCTTGGAGAAAGCGCCTGAGTATTTGGAAAGACTGGTAGGAGTGGAAACTGAGAAAAATTTGATGGGTGAAAAACAGCCAAGGGAGCTATCAGGCTCAAACCCGTTGTTACTAACGGAGGGACTGCAGAACGTTCTCCGGGGCTTGTTGAAGGAAGGCGTGGCGGTGTCTGATAGTGACTCCGTAAGCAAGAAGACCGTGTCTGAACAAGACAGTAGCTGGTGGCTCCCTAAAGTATACGTTTCGGGCAACATACTTGGAGAGAGAGAGACAGTGCATGGCGGACAACACATAAATACACATTCTCCCAAACTAACTGGACGGTTACAAGAGTTAGATGGTCTGGCTCGCACGCTAAAAACAGCACCGCAGCCCCACGCTGGAAAGGACTCCATCTACCAAGAGAAGTACTTCCAGCAAATCATGGACCATTTTGGTTTTAGTAAGCACGGCAACCAAACATACAGCCAGCGCTACCTTTTCTCAGGTGTGTGTCTTTCTGGTTAATTGATAAAATGAACAACAATGAAAGATAAATAATATAAACTTTGTTTCTAATATTTGATACTTTTAAGCGTATTGGAGGTAACGGCAATGCAGTGTGCATATCATGCCTTTTCCTAATGTTTACTGTAAAATTGGATTCCTAATTGTTTAGAGAGCTTCTTGATTCAACTAGACACCTTGCATCTGATTTATACAGTGGCATTAACTTAGTGCCACTATATTTTGGTAATTAGGGCTTGATTCCAATTTTGGATGCTTCCATAATACCTGTACTGCTTTGTGCATATGGTTTTGTGATGTAAATAGCAGAAGTGATGTTAAGTGTTACATACTTTTTGTTTTGCAGGATGATATATTAGTAGCCCCATTTTCCCCAATCCAGGAGTGTGCCATGTCAAGTTATTTGCAGCAGTTGTGAGATGCTAACACAAGTGTTTTGTTTTTCGTGTGTAAGAAAATGTGTTTAACCAAGTTAAACTAGTAGCTTTGTCAAGTTTAAGATTTCGCCATGTTTCTTTACAAATAAGATTGTTCTCATATATTTTTTGTTGACCATGTCTACATAAATCGTGTGGGTCACCTTGATTGACTTGAATTAAGTCCTTCCCTGAATTTGCATTTGGCCAACTAAAAAACCCTTTAGATGGAAGTAAACGTGCTGATATTTATCTAATTACTACACGCACACACACTCACTCATTCTCTAACATTAGAATGAAATGACTGCAGTCTTTTATTTGGACTAGTACTGCTTAATCCCAATTAAAGCCAATAAGAAAAATCATAATCTATCAGTAAGTGTGAGAATCACCAGATGTATGCAAAGGGCAGGACTCTGAGCCAGCTTATGCCAATGCTACAACCATCTCATGAAAAATTAACTAACTCCACGAACGCATGAAATTTCCCCCCAAATCGCTACAGATGCCTGCAGGGATTTGGGAAATCCAAGCAACAAGATTGCTTCAGGCCTTGGTAATAGCTTGTCTGTTACAGAATAAAGCATGCAGGAGTCAACCTCTCTGTCAAGCCCCCAGGCTTCCAGGTGTGGTTGCATGCTCCCTAATTGAAGGAGGCCAAGTTGTCTCCACCCACCAGGCCACTTTAGAAGTTAGCCTTGGAAGGGGTGCCCTTCTGTCGAGTCACACCGGTGTGACAGTGTAGTCTGTTTTTCTGACACTTGCTGGGAAAGGTAGAAGACTTGAATGGAAAAATAAAAGGAAATTCTTCCTGACCTCTGATATGATTACCCTTGTGGGCTAAGAAAACCCTAGGCTCCTTGAGCTACACTCCTTCAGTGAGTAAGGGTGGGTGAGCTTCTTCTGTACTCTCTCTCCATTCTTCCTCTGTACTACTAAATGCACTCTCAACTATCGCTCCTTTATAAGCTCTATTCTAATTCCCATTTATGTATACAAATCTTCCACCTTCCTCACCTGCATTTCGTTGAACTGTCCACACTATTCCTTCCCTCAGCATATTATTTCTCCCCAGGCAAAGACACAGGGCCTTCTATCTCTTAGCCCCATTACACTGACTTTGGAGGAAAGTAAATATGCTTTTACTCATCCACTGGCTACACACATGCATTTGCTTTGGAATAAAAAGACTTAAGTTAAATAATGATCAGTTAGTGCCAATGAGAATTGCCAGACATGTGCAAATGGAGGGATTTGGACAGAACCCAATCAGCCCAATACACCTGCCTCATGAAAATTAAGAAGCAGCCCCAAGAAATCCTGAAATTCCAGTCAAATAACTGTAAATCACTGTGGAGATCTGTGCCAAGCAGTCACCAGGGAGTCCCTCCTTGTCTGTAGCCTGCCCATTACCACTCCTTCTAGGTGCCAAGCCACTGATGGAAGCCTAGGCTTCCTGACTGAATGTATCTGAGCCTGTGGCCACCTTTCAGATTTAGGATTCCAGAGCTTCTCTTCCAACCCAGAAGAGTGACTTTAATCCAAGCACATCTGATAGGAATTCAGTAATTTTGTCTCATAAGCATCGTACAAACGTTCTGCTAACTGCCTACCCATGCTGTCTGTACAGCTTGGCTCCCTTCACAGTGATGTTTTGGTACTGACTACTGTTCTACCCAATGACCTAACCGTTCTGCTGATAACTGTTCGTAAGACTAGTAATCAATCAGAACAAGTTAAAAAAGATTGGGAAGCAAGATTGATAAGGCAATTTACAAAGGCAGAATGGCACGACATCTGTATGACTCACAAGTATGCAACAAAGTCCAGGTGGTTTAGGATTTTTAGCTTGGAAGTGTCTGCACAGATATTTTTCACTCCGAGCAGAGAATTTTTACTCTGGCAGCAAATGGAGGTGTGATGGGGAAAAAGAGTGGTAATTGGGGATTTTTTTTTTCTGAAGTGTTAACAATTTAGCAGATTTTAACTCATTGCAGAGTACTTCATCAGAAGTATAGGGTGAGGCAGTGATTGATTATTTTGAGCAAGGACATGTGATCTGAATTGTAGAGATAGTAAGGCCTTACTAAGTTTAATGCTGTTGGCTGTCAAAAAAACAATTACTAGAAAATAGAAATGAAAATGTAAACCAACTGAAGCTAAACTGTTGAATATTTTAAAGAAAATGAAAGAACTGGAGGTGGGATCTTTAGAAAACAGGAGTGAGCAAGAAGGAATAATACATATCGGTGTCAGTGACGCAGCACACTCGCCTTTGGTGCAAAATGCTGTGGGCTCCATTCCCACACCAGGTGTATGGGTAGCTGATACTGCAGTGCAGTGTAAGTACGGTGTTGCGTTCTCAAGATCTTGTCTGTCTGAGTTGGTGGTAGGTCAGGTTGACTTTTTTTTTTTTTTTTTAAAAGATCCCACTGCACCTTTTTGAAAAGAGTATGGGAAGTTGCCAGTGCCCTGACCAACTTTCCCTTTGTAATACAAGTACCGTCTTGGGTCTCCCCTGAAAAGAGGCCTCTAGCCGAGTGGGACTAACTGGGCAACAAAGAATAAATAAAAAGTTGTCAAAGGAAAAAACTTCAAAGACCAATTCACGTTGGGTTCAAGCAAGGCACCCTTTATTACTTGCAGCAAGGAGACAAAGCATGTAGGCACAAGGTTTGTCTGGATCTTTGGTGATTAGTATGTTATTCTTATACAGTTCTCTTCCTGTCGCACACAAAATGTTACCATTCTATAGCTGACGTAGTTAGACACAGCTTTCTGTATGTTCTACAGAAAATGTTGCTAGACTTATTGCTGACCAAATTAAATTATCTGCTGTTCTGCAAAACATTTTGAGAAAAACAACCTGGCCTTGGGCTTATTTCAGTCCATTTCAACTTTTCAATATTGTAATGTTCTAATACATGTGTTACATTTTGTATAGATTCAAGGTACATTTCTAGCTTTAGTACAAGTAATGCTGACTACGGTTTAAACTTTCAAGCATCTATTGTTTTCTTTATCAATAGCTTCTAGCAGCTGCATGTTTTCTCATGGCATAAGCAGAAATGAATATCCCTTTAAGTTTCATGAATCTATAATTACAGCAGTGTTTGATTTACAGCCTTGTACAGCTCGCAACTCAATTCAAAAATCATTATACAAGGTAAAAACTAACTTTTAAGAGAGGGAAACAACATTTAAATGTTGTCCAAGTCTAAACTAAATGCTCGCGACTGCATAAATGTGAGCTGAACACTTGAAAAAGCCAACAAATAAAACAACCAAAATGAAGTGCCTTAATGTTACTTATAGTGATAAATTGATTCCTAAATAAGCCTACATTACATTAAAGCACTAGAATTTAACTTTTAAGCTTGGGTTCGGCAACTGATTCTAACAAGAGCATTTAGAGGAAGTGATTATTGAAAGAAAACATAAAACTACGGAGAGATTTTGAAGCATATGAGAACAAACAGTGCTGCTCTTCAATTGTGGATATCGTGTGGCGCTTGTTGGGACCGGATTTATATTTTGCACCTAGAAGGTAGTTGATGAACTGTTTACAGTTTACATATTCAATTGATTCCCCTCTAGGTCATTTGGGGCTAAGACTGCTTTGGTGTTGTACCAAAAACTTTTGAATTTGGCTGTATTTATCAACCAAGATGGCAGCTTTGAAGATAGGCCTGAGGTTGACCTTACTATTGTTAAACGCAGGGGAATGACTGCGTTTACATTTGAGCGTTGTCGGAAGTGTACATTAACCAGGATGTCAGCTGTGAATACGGGCCTGTGGTTGAACTAGAGGAAAGAATTGAATACATTGACTTTACATATATTTTTGGTCATTGCTCAGATTGTATGGTATGACAAACTGTTTAACAACTTTTTTCTTCATGGCTGGATTGTGTTATTATTATCTAGACTAATATATGTAATACAGATAGTGGTATTACTATGTACTTTGGGGTCCAATTTTGGTAACAACCATCCTTATAAAGATGGACTTCATACTGAAAAGGTAATTTTAGTGTTTGCCTAGTGCATTAGGTGTTTTGGCGTTCTTAAGTGCCTGTAACACTAAAAAGTTGGAGTGACAGTACTGAATAACAGAATATCCGGGTATTGCAGTGTCTCGGCTATCTTGGGTGTTTTGTAAGTTTTACTACAATCAACTTTGTAGGTTGATTATCACTATATCAGCAACTGTGCAGAAGGGCTGGAAATACAAACTGGGTTGTTATATTGGCCGCACATACATTTTTGGTTACATTTGGGACCAGATGGGGTGATATCTACTCGTGGACTTTGTGATGGTACTCTCTTTTAACAACCAACTGTTTTCTAGTTTGACCAACTGCCTACACTGCAATATTGCTTTAAACTGTGCAACTAAACATCCTACCCTGACAAACTACCAATTGATATAACTCCACCTCTTCTCTACTATTCTACTTTCCATAATACCCTCTCTTACACTATCTTACCTTCCTCATATACCTGTAGCTATTACTTCCTAATAAAGACCTCACTCTCCCATAATTTATATTGTAGTTATATCCTAACTCTATCTCTTTAAGGTTCCATAACTCTTCTTTGCAGTATGTCTTCCAAAACTAATAGTACCCTATCTAAGACTCCTATAACTAAAAACAACATAGCCAAGGTAATACTCATGCTCATACCTTCTCTAGTTCTCACACTGTCATATCTCCTTACCTCTTATGAAAAGGCAAATAATTACCACATCAATTACTCTCTCAAACAAACAGCCTTTGGTTTTACTACCCAAAAATTAACTCCTTTAAACATCACATCCACCTCTAACTACCTCCTAGCCAAATACCACCGACTTTCACATATTAAATTTAATAATCCTATGTTAAGGAGACTAAAATACCTAACCAGCTTTTCCTGTAAACCATCGTTACAATTTAAAACTTCAACCCTAAAAGATGGTGACATGCATCCTAACCCAGGACCCACTAATACCTCAACATATTATCACAAACTCCACCCTTCCTACACTAACCACCGATTCAAATGCCTTACTTATAGGACATCTTAATATCCGAAGTATTAACAATAAGGTCACCCATCTCCACACTCTCCTTGAATATCACTCCTTTGATATTTTCTGTCTAACTGAAACTTGGTTAAAACCTTGTACTAAAGATAATGAAATAATTCCCCCAGGTTACAATATACTGAGACTGGACCGCACTACACATAAAGGTGGGGGAGTAGCACTGCTGTTTAAGACTGGACTACACATCTCCTCAGTACCCTATAACCCACTGGAGGATACTAAGACTGAACTCCTTATTTCTAAACTACAATTAAACCCAAACAAGTCAATCTATATTATCTGTATCAATCTACCTCCTGGAAATAACTCTACCATAATAGAAAATATCCTTAGTTGGGTGTCTTCTTCTTACCCACAAGAAACTATCATATTAGGAGATCTTAACCATGACTGGTCCTCAGTCAATACTAACAACCCTTCCTCGCACATTAATCTTTATGGCTTTATTCAGACAATAAACACCACTACTAGAATCAATAAACCTAACAACAAAGTATATTAGATTGGATTCTTATTAACAAACAACAACAAACTTATCTAGTAGGTACTTTGCCTGATGATGTAAGTGACCATTCTTTATCGTACATCAGAAGACAAGAGTGTCACTACTAACACCCCAACCTACAGGATCTCACGAAGTAATAAACACTTTAACCTACTTTTATTTAAAACTGAACTAAATGCCTGCAACTGGAACCCTCTAAAAACTCTCCCACTTGAAGATGCTGTTAAATATTTTAATGCCAAATTCTTAACAATCCTTGATAAGCATGCACCAAAACGATCTATTGGAGTCAAATCTAAGCCTGCCCCTGGCTAACTAAAGAAACAAGACAAAACCTATTACTAAGAAACAAGTCATGGGCAAAGTGGAGAGCTAGCAAATTATCCTCTGATCAGCAAACCTTTAGACACTTAAATAGTACCAAAAAAGCCATACTTACAGACAAAATGAACTACTATAGTAAACTACAGCAAATGAATCACAACAATCCCCAAAGGTTCTGGTCAACCTTAAACAGACTACTTCACCCAGGCCAGACTACTACACCCTCCCCCTCTGGGTCTGAAAAGAATACAACTCATGAAACTGCCAATGCCTTTAATTCCTTTTTTTCTGATACCATTAACTCACTAGCCTCTCACCTTACCATTGACAATTCTAGCATCCCTAACCACACATCTTCAAATCTGCCCACTTTCCAATTACAACCCATCTCTACCACCTTTATCCAAAAACTTAAACCTTGTACCCCCTCTGCTGATCAGCTACCATCAGAATACCTTCAAAAAGCAGCTAATGTAGTAGCCTATCCCATATCCATCCTTATAAACAGAACCATTAGTGAAGAAACCATCCCTGATACCTGGAAAATCTCATACATTATCCCCTTACATAAAGGAGGCAACTCTAACGAGTACTCTAATTACAGGCCTATAGCACTCTTCTCACCCTTACTGAATATATTTCTGCATAATTTTTGCTATCAGTTAATGGGTCACTTAACTAAACATAACATACTAACTAACTGCCAGCACGGTTTTAGGCCATTTCATAGTACCGCCACAGCTCTCCTTTCCTTTACTGATTTCATCAATAAAAACCGCAACAATAATATTCTCTCATCGGCACTCAAGCCTTTGATATGGTCAACCACCCCCTGCTCATAAAAATCCTAGACTCTTTCTTTAGAACCCAAGGCTGTTCACTGGTTCACTTCCTACCTCAGCAATAGGAAACAGGCAGTTCTCTGGGATAACAAACTCTCATCTCTTCTGCCAGTCTCACTTGGTGTCCCCCAAGGCTCTATTCTTGGACCTTTTCTATTCTCCTTACTCATAAACAACCTACAAGTAGCTATACCTCAAGCTACATGCATACAATACGCAGGCGATTCTCCACTCATATGTTCTGCTAAAACCATTTCAGAATTACAAACACTACCACAAAATGTATTTAACGTAGTTGAGGCATGGTTCTTAAAAACGCTGCCTCCTTTTGAATGCTAAAAAAAACAAACTCTTGCTCTTTTTAAGCCTACTATTAGGTCCTCCCGAATAGAATTCTCTATCTTATCCAAGAATGGCACCCTTATATCCCCTGACTCTACCACCAAGCTGCTAGGTGTCACTATAGACAATAACCTTACCTTTGATAACCACATTAATAATGCTGTCAAAACTGTAAGTAGAAAACTGGGCTCCTTCTACAGAATTAAAATGTTCTTAACTCCTATAGCCAAAGCTACACTTGCCCACTCTCATCTTATTTCCACTCTTCTCTATGCTTCACCTATATACACTAACCTAAAGAAAAATAATCTCTCTAAACTGGCTAATACTTACAATAGTATTGCTAGATTTGTTATTGGGAACCAATTTAGAACTCCCCACTGTCTGAACCTACAGCAACTCCACTGGCTTGAACTAAAAAACATGTTGATACTCTCCCAACTCACCTTTTCCATAGGATATTTTACCAACCTAATAACACACCTATACTTTCTAATCTATTTACCCTTTACACTAACCTAAATTCATTACGCTCTTCAAACAAACTTCTAGTAACCTCAACTAAGTCTAATAACATTGCTGGTGACTCCCTATTCTCCATTACCATCGGTAAATATTGGAATCTTCTACCTACTGCTCTAACTTCCATTCCCTCCCCTGTTCTCTTTAAACAAAAGCTGAAAAAACACCTTAAAATACACTGGTTATGCCCATGCTTCAATCCTGACTAAAAATTGTGACTTCCACAATTTTTTTTCTCTCTCTCTTTAACACCTTCTTTCTATTCGCTCTCTACTACCTACACTTTGAGAAGTTTCCCTAACAATCTACTTCTTTTACAAGTAGCTTCTATTACAATCCATTAAAGAATTTTGAATGTAAAATAAATTTCCTGAATGTGCTCTACACTTGCCACAAATATTTCACTGTTACAGAACCTTTCTATTTTGTATTTCTAGAACTACAACTTAATTGTTTTCTCTACAGGGTATGTATGTAGAATTCTGTAATGTAGTCTTGAATTATGTTTAACCTGCTACTTATTTTTTTTATGTATAACGTAACTGTGTTTTGTTTCTACGTGGAGCTTTTCTCCCCGGGCCTCTGCTGAAAATGGAAATATATCCAGTCAGACCAGCCCGGTAAACAAATGTAAAATAAATAAAATAAATTAGCAGAAATGAATCGTCTCTTTTCATGACATTAGCAGAAATAAAATGCTTCTTAAGTTTCTAATAGCTGTGCAGATTCATGCAGTGTGAACAGAATAAATGTATTAATCCATTTTAAATCTCAGATGCACTAAGCATGCATATTACTATTACATATTTTTCTAACAAAAGTTAAATAATGTTCTGGAGGAGGAATGAAGTTTAAGGGATGGCAGGAATTTTGTACTGTTGTGAATGATGATTGTTAAAAAGAAAACGTGTATTTGTACTTGATGAAACAATGAGAAATGTCAGTATAGTTTTTCCTTTTTGTTAATGTATGTGTACCTATGCCATTGTTTCAGTTATGGGTTAATAAAGATGTTTCATCTCCAGAAAGCTGTTTGTATGGCTGCTTTGTTGTCTCTAGCTACCATCACTCTTTCTCTTGTATATCTGACCAGTTTATTGTAACTTTAGGCCAACTCTGAATATCTGCATGAAAATTTCTCTCAATTTTCATTTTTGCTAATAGGATAATCAGTATTGTAATTACTCCTTATGTGTAATTCTATAGTGTCAAAATGTATCAGACTCCTATCGTTTTTTAGCTGTTTTCACTGTGGCTGTTTCATGCCCAGCCATTGACCACTTGCCATCTACTGACTATTTTGGGCTGGTCAGTTGTGACATATCAATAAACAAATGTCCAACTATCCAGTATATATTCAGTGGCCCTGACTTGATAGCTGCAAAAGAAATATTTTTAGAACAAACGAGTTGCCATCCTTTACATGCCTACAGTTTCCATCTGTCCAATTGCATTGATTCATTTCATGATGCCCCTTGGACATTTGTGCCATCCTGAAGGACTGAGAAGTCCAGTCTAACTATATAGAGCTTTTTTCATGACTGTCCTAAATTGACGACCAAGTAAAGAAAGACTGCCACATAATGCAAGAATTTATCATCCCGTTATAGCTGCAAGTGCATAAAAGACCCAGTCCACTCATTTATGTTGATTTCACTACCCACTAGGGTCCATAATCCTTGTCGCATCCTCCTCCTCTGCTAAATGAGAGGACAGTAATCCTTGTCACATGCTGCTGCTTTGCTAAACTGTCTTGGGAACAAGTGCCATCTATGACCCTTGTGATGTCGCTGACCTTACCATGCCAGTAGTGACTTGGCATTTTATTACATTGCACTATGTCCAGTCTACTGTGTCCTACAAAGGCCATTTAATACTCTATCCTCCGTAATCAATCTTCATAATCTGAGCTGCATAAATTCCTCAGTACTTCCATAGGCACTTGTGGTTGTTGGAACCTATCCGTTGGCACTCATCCTCAACCCTGAACTGTATTCTGGCTCACCTTTGCAGCATATTTCTTACTGTAAATATATGAGCAGTGTCCCTCCTTCACAAGGCCTTTTGGTGCCAACTGCTTTCAGCTGTACGTTTTCCTGCTGTACCCTGTGAAACCATCCCCTTCCTTATTTATAGTAGTAATAAACTATTTGAGTGCACCATTGGCCACTTACTATCCACCATTTGCTTGCCTTTGTCCTAATGAGCCTAGATATGACTTCCTCTATAAAGCTGCTTTGATGATGGCCCAAATCAGTTCACCCTTCATATCCACAAGTGTTCTGAGATCTTATACGATCTCTTGTCTGCATTTGGTGCCAGCATCTTGAAACCTCTGTTCCACTGAAATGAGCAAATGACCCACTATTGCCATCATTAGATACTTGTGTTGGCTGCTGCCCTCTCACAGCTGATTATTCAGTGAACGTGAACTTGACCTCCTCATATTTACTGTAGACAGCATCTAGCTGTTTTACAGATTATAGTCATAAATAACTACCACTGCCACCAGTGAAAAGAACTGTGTAATACCATATGTTTATGTTCCAACTCTTTGGGTGGTCTTTTGTGTACCACTTCATCTGTAAATAGCACCCCACCACCAAAACCCCATCTTATTTAAATGAATAAACCCATGTCTAAACTGTGACCATTTGGACTCTATTATGCTACTCTTCTAGTACTTTATGCATTATTGAAACTGACACTTTGATGGCACTATATTTACCTTGTACTTCACCTGTCGTGTCCCCCCGTCCACCACCACAACACTCCTCCTCTTTGTGTAGTATGCACGTAAGAGTAAGCTGTTGCATTACCATTAATACTGGCTATTGTTGCACTTTTTACCTTGTTCAGGTCACAGCTATGGTCTATATTATATGAATATCAATCTTAATAAAGGTGTTTACTCAGTCATCTGTTGGGTATCTTGGGCATGACTTAAATCAGTCAGTTTTAAAACTCATTACTTTCATCTTTCTTGATCATATACATATTCAAAATATTCCATCTGTTATATTTTGCTTGGGTCTTTGTTTCTATCAGTTCTGTCATGTTAACTTTCCCTGTTTAACTGTACTTGTGTGTCTCATTTTCTGAGAGATTATATACAAATGGGCTTTGTGACATCCCTGCTCTGAGCCAGTAATCAAGGATTCAACATCCTCACCACTGACTGTTGGGGGACATTCACTTGGAACAGAAATATGGATACACACAGTATTTCCAGATGCAACTTGCTGTACCAAGCACACTTTCCCTTAAGAGCACACAGGGAACATGTTCCCATCTTCCATCTGTCCCTCTTTATCACCAGGCCCCAAATAAGACCCCACACTGATCACAGCTGTAAAGTTGAGTCCTCAGCCAAGTGTTTCCAAGTCCTCCACCACCCACTCTGTGAAACCAGTGCTGTGCGTCCCTGCTCCAAGTAGCTGACACACACACACACACACACACACACACACACACACACACACACACACACACACACACACACACACCTCTCAAAAAGGCTGGCACAGATCTACCAGCTATGCCCCATCTGCCTAGACTGTAAGGTAGATACTGCCACAGAACACTCCAAACCAGCTACTCCTAAGACTCTTATCAGGGTATCAAATTATACTTGGTAAAATTAATACTAATACAAATGGTAGTGTTTGACCAATGCAGCAAGGCTTTCAGGAGCAGCCACAGTGTCACCAAATAAATAGAAGTACTCTCTCAAAGGTTAAAATATTCTATAAAGGACCAGCCACTATGAAAAGTTTAAATATACTTAAAAGAATCTGAAAGTACTAAATATCTATTTACAATAAACACCAGAGTTTCAGTCACAGGAGTATTAAAAAATAACACTGATGAAAAGATCCACACAGATACAGAAAAACAATACTTAACTAATTTCACTATTTTTTTCCTGACCTAAAGAATTACTGTCCCCTAGTTCACTTACTAGAGCAAGGCAAGACGATGTAGATGAGTGGCCCTTCTTTGTCAGGTTTCAAAAACAGACTGCCCTGCGACTTATGTCTCATCTTGTATTAAAGCATCATTTCAATGCTGGATTACAGAATGACCTCACACAATCTGGTCATCTGACTTCTGGTTCCCACACTACTACCTTTACTAGAAACTGAACCAGAGTCTAGCACATGTGTTATACACACACACAGCTTTGCTAAGATGTGTTAATAGCATCTGGAAGCTATAACACCATTTCAAAACATCTGCCCTTCCAGGGTAGCAATTAATTCACCCCAAGGGCAATACAGTAGGATTCCTAGTCCGGGTTTCCGCAGACATTTTTTCTTTGGCTGCAATCAGAACTGTAAGATACAATCTTTATGGCCTAAACCAAATAATTTTAGACTATATTTTTCAAAGTTATCTGGACTGAGATTAACATTTTTCTCTTGCAGTATCCACTCTTGCAATAATATTCATTTAAACAGTTACAGTACAGTCTGACACACAGGTGTATTTTTTTTTCTGTCCAGCAGGACCCACTGTTGCTTGTTTTTAATACAAGCAGCTTTAGATTTTCAACACAAGCAGCTGTACAGATCAGTTTGATATACAAATAACACAATTCTTTACATAACTCCAGCTAGCTATGCTGGCACATATTACACATCCACTGCCTTACTTCTCCTGGCATAGCTGGCAGTACCTTGCATCATCATTGGCTGTATCCAAAGAAACCTGTATTTTAAAGTTTAAATGTACACAGCCTTGCTGGCAAATCTGACCCCTGGATGCTTTTGAGTTATGCACCTGACAGAAGTACTTTAAGGTGGGAATATACCTGTTGAAGGTTGCTATTCTATTTTTTCCATCCCTAGCATGTAGTAAACCCGAAGGACTATTTCATTCCTTTCCCTCATGGTCAGGACTCCCCCCTATAAGAAATAAGACTACTTTGGAAGGGAGCCAATAGTTGACCAGCAAGGGAGCCAATAGTTGACCAGCAGTGGGGGCAAAGAAACGGATGGTCTGATCAGCATCTGGGTTACCTCTAATTTGGTTGCATGGAATTTTCACACTTGTCTCCTTCATAAGAAATCTTTGCCAAAAAGAAACTTGCCCATTGTGCACCACCTTCAGTCACTTTCATAGCTACATCTAACTACAGGGACAGTCTTGTCGCCAACTTGAAAATTCTATCTATGATGTTTACTCATTCTGCTAATACTGATCTGACTGATTTGATCCCATCTCTTAAGTCCTGGACTGTAACACTTAAAGATTAGACTATCAGCAGTTTATCCAGCTATCTAATATGATCAGGTAAGAGAAGCTTTTCCTAGACTACAGAGCAGACAATTTTGGTTATTTTTTCCTTGTCATTGTTGTTTTTGGTCACTGTATTAGCTTTGTCCCCTTTTTTGCAGCTCCAGTGTCCTTGGGCCTGCTGACTTAATCCAAGCCGTCAGTGATGTCTTTACTGACATCTGCTCTACTGATGGTAATTCCTAGTGCTGAAATTTCAGGGTTATATTTTGCAGTATTTGGCCAGTATTAAAATGGGAACTGTAGAATCGATGCATGCAGAGGAGGAACAAGGTTTTAAAAGAAGGCAGTCTTTGAATGATTTATGTAATGGTTGACAAACAATGACTGTATATGTTAAAAGTGATGCATAATGTTTGCAGCTACAGTTGTATCGCACAGTTTGGAATGCATAATGTTTGCAACTGAGATCTTCCAAAGCCTACTGTTGCTTTAAGGTATGCTGAAAATCACCCAAACACTCCTCACATATAGTGTAGGGCATAAAGGTGATGTTCAGGTGTACCATCCTAAGAACATCTTTGCCGCCAGTCTGAACACTGTTTCTAACCATCAGTTTGTTTGCCTACATACTTTTTCTACATGTTTGTATTCCGGTGATTTCTCCTGTTTGCTGAAGTCCTTGCCATTGCAGATAAGTACCCAGCTGGGACTTAATTCTTCTATTAAGGCCCACTTATCAGCTCTTCTGCTCATCTCCCTTTTACTCCTCCTTTAGCTTCAAGATTTGAGCCTAAGCAATTTCTTAAAGGTGTCCTTAATATTAGACTTCCCAGGAAGCCTGTTTCTCCTCTTTGGGATCTTAATTTTGTTATGGAGAAACTGACTCAAGCTCCAGCTTCCTTGCAACATTGTTCTAGGAAGACCGTTCTTTTGTTAGCTCTTACTTCTGCCAGATGGGTGTCTGAGTTGCAAGCCCTTGTGGCTTGTACGTTTTTGATATTGTATGAGGACAGGGTGTCCTTGTGTAGCAATCCTTCTTTTATGCCCAAGATGTTTAATGAATTGTCACTTAATCAGTGTATTAATATTCCTACTTTTTTCCAGTCTGCAACAGTGAGAGGGTGCTGCATACTTCGGACATGCATAGACAGCTCTGATTTTATTTGAATAAGACTAAAGATATCAGATAATCTGATCAGTTTGTTTCCTTTCATCCTAGGTCTTTATGATTGGCTCTTTCCAAGTAAATTATTTCTTCTTGGATTTCAAAGACTATTTCTTTTTGTTACATTTCTCATTGCAAGAGCCTTCCTTCTTCTGTAAAGGCTCATTCTACTAGAGTTGTGACTTCTTCTGGTGATTTTTTTCAAGGGCTTGGACACCAATTCTGTTCTTCAAGCAGCTACCTGGACGTCTGTGCATACTTTGCCAAACACTACACATTGGATGGTATCGCTAGAGCTGGTTTTGCTAATGCCATTCTTCATGGCTTCTTAGAGGGCTCTGCTGCTCTTTCCTCCTCCTTCCTCTTCCCAGGTTTCTTCTTGAGGTTCATCACTTTCCAGTAAGTGATGAATACTGTAGCTGTGAATGTAAGGACATAGTACAGTTGTGTAAAATCTTACCATAACGGTAGATGTCCTTGACTTCACTGCTGTAGTATTCACTCCCTCCTTCCATCCCCCCTATTCTTTATCCTCCTGGATGTGCAGATTCTCTCTGGTTTTCCTTGTACTGGTGTTCCTACTGGGGCAATCAGTTCTGAGGATGGTACGCCTGAATGTCACTTTTATGCCCTATGCTAAGCGAGGAGCATTTGGGTGGTGATCAACATACCTTAAAGCAACAATAGACATTGGTAGACTGGCTGGATGTCAGGCTTCCATGGCAGGGAATCCCATAAGGGATGAATACTGCAGCATTGAAACGGTGAAGGCAAGGACATCAACCATTATGGTGAGACTTTACACAACTGCACTTCACAAGAAGAAACTGTTTTTTCCCCCCAACGTCTTTATTAAATTTTCATATATGTAAAGGCAATTTTACATTTTATATAAATGAAAAACACACAAAATGATACTTTAGTTGCAAACAGTCTACATCACAGACACCCTTGAAACAACTGTAGCTGCAAACATAAGTCACTTATAAACCTTCCAGTCATTGTCCGTTAAGCATTATATGGCTCATTCAAATCCTG